>NC_056730.1:243767994-243855494 GCF_019279795.1 Protopterus annectens | reverse complement strand
TGTAAAACATCTATTGCATCTTTATATGATATAAATGGCACTCCTACTCAGAGAGACACGATCATAGGAGACCTTGCTACTTACGTGGGAAATGCTCTTTCAGTTAGTCTTCATGTCTCCAACATAGTTAGGGCATTGTTCTATCTAGTCCTGCTAATTTATATCTGAATATCCTCAAGGTCCAAAAAATTAATCATAGTGCCGTAGTCTTCCCTTATTGTGCCCATCATTGAATACAATGCTCTTTTTGGTATGTACAGATTTAAGTATATCATTATGTTGAAGGGTCCCACAGATTTCTATCTTATGTCCTTGTTGTTAATTTCCATGAGAACTATTTCCATGCCTTTGCAAACAAGAGCAGTCAGACTAATGAGTCTGTAGTTTCCATGATATGTTGAAGGGAGATGAACATTACAGTCCTCCATTCTAATTGTGCAAATCCTGTTTTAAGACTGCAGTTAAATAATGACTCCAAGGGTCCTGATAAGTCTTATTTTAGACTGTTCATAAGGCATCCTGAGATGTTATCAGGGCCCATTGAGGCTTTGTTCTTGGCATTAGAGAGCACAGTTAGTACATGTTCCCTAGTTACAGCTGGAGAGGTTATATTTGAGGATATTTCTTGTGGGATGGTTGGGGTGAGAGTAGGGTAAAGTTGGCAATGATTTTGTCAACTGTTATACAGCTTAGTGAACAGTAGGGTAAAGTGTTGGTGATATTTTACTTCACTGGCTCACCAGATGCGCAGTAGCAAGCAAGTGATATGACACAAAAATGTACATATTTAGAACCATGCTGCTTAATGTAATAAAATGATCTGTCAGTATATGCAAGCGTAAATTTGCTCAAATGCATTTATTGGCAATCCTGTTTCATATTTAGCAACCAAGAAGAATAATACATGTTTTCTAAATATTTTTAACTTTCGATAACTAGGATGGGCACACAAAAATGTCACTGCAAACAAAATAACAAGAGACAGAGAGAACAAAACAACTTATTGTTGTGCAGAAAATGAAATGACTGACAAAGAGGCCATGAATGTGAGCACACACTGAACCATTTTAAGGGGGTTATTGTATGGATGATGTCACCAGCTAATATGAATGGCATATCAATCATGCCTCATTTCATATGCAGGTCCACTCGTCAATCATCTGCGTCATGTCCACTCCTGCACAAAACTCGGGTAAGCCAGTGAAGTAAAATATTGCCCTTTTATCAATGGCAAGTGCTTGGGATGGGCGTGGATGTCATTTGTTTGCCTAGGGTGGGGTAGTCCATCTCCCAGCATGAAGAGTACCATGGAACTCTCTTTCCTGGGACAGAATCTACATATCCAATTACCTAGGGTGGAGGAAAATCCCCATAAAATGAGGTATCGGGGCAGCATTTTGACAGTGAAGTGATTAAGCTTTTTTCATGGAATGTGGGAGCAGTTCATATTCCATTCAAATATCTATGACCTTTCAGAGTATAAAGAGAGAGGAGACAAAGATTGCTTGCTGGAAACAAATCTGAAAATTAGGGAAGCAATGAAATTTAAAACAAAACAATTTCCCACAATTATAGTGGAGAATAGCACAGGAGGGGGTAAGAGGAGATTTTTTACTCATATTCTAGCACTCTATTAGCAGTAGAGACCACCCAAAGCAGAATAAGTGATAGAATGATGGCTGACATGGCAAGGCATGATCAGTTAAGCAAAGTGGACTACTAGCAACCTCTATGCTCCCAGTACTACTGATAGAGGCTTTTTCGAAAAAAAAAAAATTAAAGGTGAACTACAGCTAAAAACTGAATAAAATGAATGTTTTTCAGCAAATCTTGAACTTTTCTGCATTACTAATATCTCTGTATCAAAGTTAATGGCAACTTTTATTTTCTAATTTATTATGCTCCAAAATGCTCTGAAGGAGGCTGCCATGGGTAGCATGATTTTGATTTACAGTCAATGCCTTCATCTTGCTGATGTCATGATCGAAGAACAGATATAAATCCTTATGATAAGGGGATCATTGACTGTGATTTTCTCTCTCATCAGTTTACAACGTTGATGTGACAATCTACTTTACAATGTCAGCATCAAACTGTATTTTAATTACTTCGCTTCCTTTGATTTTTTATTAATGGCCATTTTTGTTAGAGTATTTTAAGGAATGTTTGAATGACAAGTTGAAAATGTAGCTGAGTTAATTGTTCTTTTCAAAGTAACAACAGTAGTTTTACAGAAATTGCCCTTTTACAGAAATTGCAATGTAGAAAATATGCAACAGAATGTAAGTAGAGTTAGATGAAAATGCTTTCTTTCTTTCTTTGTTGCACTGAGTTTTATTAAGTGGAAAGACATTTGCATCTGAAAACTAAGCTTGAAAGTCCTAACTTTGCTCATGCTCCAGGCTACATTTTTTATCTGAGGTGTGATGCTAGCAATCTGTAACTGGTAAGGCACATTTAAATGTAATTGTTTAAGAGGCATTGTTTTCGTAATTGCTCTATAGTTGAGGTAAGTGACCTAACTTAATTACTGTGCCACTCATAGTAGTCTTTGTGATGTAACAGATGAAACAGATGCAGGAAAGAAAGAAAAACATAATTACTAAATGATGTTTTCATTTCTGTATGTGAAACGTTTAGTGCTAGATTACAGGGAAGGAAAATAACTTTTTAGAATGAAAATCTTCACTTTTGGGTGGGTTCTCCTTTAACATCTGGTCAACAATCACTGATTCAGCTCATTTTAGTGTTTTCAATGGGAACTGCAGTGTAGCAATGGCCAAAAGACTAGATATGATTTTTAATTGTAGGAAATACCTTGTGAAGTTTCAGTTCTTTCGATCTTGTATGCTTACAGAGAGTTGGCTTGATATCTGAAGGGTACATTACCCTGGAAAATCAATCCTGTCATTTTTAAGGGAGCTGAACAAATAAGGCAATCGGATTGCTTTCATTTTTATACAACAATACTCCTTTCCAAGGTTCATTCATCCACTACAGGCATATTTAAGGCATGGTTAATTTTGAACCTCAGGTTCCAAAATTAAGGGTCTGGAGATGAGCCCAGTATAAGAGAACATCAAATCATAGTCAGGATGTACATAGTCTTAATCTATGATGGGATGACTAGAAATATTGCTTTTGACACCCTGCTTAATATGAGATGGTGGGAATGTTGTAAGGTAGCATTAACAAGGGGCATTTTGGAGTGGGTGAGGATGATTTATAAAGGAATAAACCAAAAGATTTTCTCAGCTGGCATTCAAAGGAACTTTGCTATGTTCTGCTAAAGTTAGCCCAGGGAGAAATTAGTCGATACCTGCAAACAAGGGAATCTCATTCCAGGGCTTAAATAAATCTTATGAACATTTCTAAAGCAGATGCAGAGTTGGCTAGCAGAGGACAGGTTTGGTCGTTAAAAGAGAATGTGATCTTAAATGTATAGTATGTTTTTTAACCAATTAAGGGCCCATAACTTTTTATGAGATCTACCTCTGTTGCATTGCTAAACAGAGAAAGGACATCTAAGAGAGATCAGTAGCCTATTTTACTGACGTCTGCACTGCTAAGCATTAAGATAGTCCGCTAGTTTGGGACTTTTAAGCAGTGAAGGAGGTCAAAAAGAATGTGATATTTTCAGTAAAACCATTGATGATGATAGTGAAGTGGTTAGAGGAATAGCTACATTGAAGTCTAACAAGGCCCTTGGAATTGATGGCTCTCTGCTGGAGTTTTATAAGGGTGTGGTGATTGGCAAGAGCATTGATACAGGTATTCCATCAAGGTCCCAGTAAAATCAATGGGGGGGTGACAATCAAGCTATTATAGTGGTTATACCAAAAAGAGAAAGAGGGGATATCTATGTCAGGGGATTTTTCACCTATTGCTCTGATTAATGTGGATAGAAAAATCTTTGCTAAGGTTTTGGCAATAAGGCTGGAAATCTTCATTACTTAGCTTTTAAAGCCTGGTCAGAATGGCTTTGTGATGGGAAGGAATGTGATAGACTGTTACTGGCAACTAGAAGTCTTTTTGTTAGAATATAAGGAGGTAAAGAGGGATATGGAAAGTTACATTTTGACATTAGAAAAGCCTTTGATTCAGTATATGGAAAGTTACATTTTGACATTAGAAAAGCCTTTGATTCAGTATATGGAAAGTTACATTTTGACATTAGAAAAGCCTTTGATTCAGTATATGGAAAGTTACATTTTGACATTAGAAAAGCCTTTGATTCAGTATATGGAAAGTTACATTTTGACATTAGAAAAGCCTTTGATTCAGTATATGGAAAGTTACATTTTGACATTAGAAAAGCCTTTGATTCAGTATATGGAAAGTTACATTTTGACATTAGAAAAGCCTTTGATTCAGTATATGGAAAGTTACATTTTGACATTAGAAAAGCCTTTGATTCAGTATATGGAAAGTTACATTTTGACATTAGAAAAGCCTTTGATTCAGTATATGGAAAGTTACATTTTGACATTAGAAAAGCCTTTGATTCAGTAGAGTGGGAATTTCTGTTTTAGGCTTTACAAAACATAATCTGTGGAGATTCATTTTTAATTTAAACCAAAAGGATATATACCTCGCCTTCTTTTATAATCGTTATTAATGGGGGCTATTATGACAGGGACTGATTACTAGAAGTACTAGGCAGGAATGTGTACTGAACCCCAACATATTTCTATAGGCCATGAAAGAATTAACAGCTCTATTGAGAGGAATACTACACAATCAATCATCTTTGGATAGATCTTTCAATATGTTTTTATCGTCTGTGGATTATTGCCTTCTACTTAATTATAGTGTCACTAGGATTTTAGAGATAGCCCTTGATATAGCTCACAAACTTGGCAAAGCCTCTGGTTTAGAATGTAATTTTGCTAAGACGAAGGTTTTAGCACACAAAGAATTAGACATTACAAAAGTGGATTAGGGCTTGTAATTGGCACAACAGGAATCATTCTTGGGTTTGGAATTATGAATGACACATCAGGCTACTTTGGAAGCAAATATAACCAAGATGTGCTCTAAAATGTATAATTTCCTCCTGAATTTTTCTAGTTTCCATTCTATAGTAAGATAAAGGACATCAATATAATGATAATGCCTTATATCTTCTATGTTTTTAGGAATTTTCCTTTACCAAGCAACCATCATCTTATGTTCAATTTAAAGGAAGGTCTAAATGAAGCAGTACTGTGGAGGGGAACAGAAGAATATCAGCAGTTATTGCATATGTCTCTAGAGTTTTCTGAGACTTTGGTCTCCCTATTCTGGCTAATTACCTAGCAGCTTTTCAGTTAAATCAACTTATAAGGAGGGGGGGGGGAACTCATGACGAAAATAGGTTTAGACATTAATGAAGGATGCATGGGGGGTACTACAAAATTTGGTTAATTGCATTGATTTGGTTGATCTGAATCTGGCAAGTTTAGAATGGGGTACATGCCCAATATATATTATATTGCATCATTCTGAGGCTTTAAAGGTGGTGGGTAAGGACAAAATACACAGATAAATTAAAATAGGAAATTTTTCTCAATTGCATATTATTGCACAATCACCCCACTTCATACCTCTCAACCTCTTAGCACAAGAAATCTGGACAAAGCTTAAAATAAATTGTAGGTCAAAGGACCAAAAATAGGGAGACATTTTAAATAATGTTCATATAAACTTAGACAATTGCTGAATAATAGGATTTCTGTTAGGATGCATGTTCTGAAGGATATGAAGTCTGAAACTCAAATGTATGTCATTATTTAGTAACTTCATTCCTCAATGACTTGTCAGAAAACCACACATTTTATGAAAAACCAGCCAAAACCATGAGGTATAAATCTAGACATTCTCTGAAAATATGGACAGTTGAGAAGTATATCACCTCACTCCAAAATATTTGATGGTTCTAAGGAAGAATTTCAATTAAAATTTCTGGTTTGGTTTGTTTATGAATAAATTGAATAAATTTGGACTTCTCAGCTTAGGCCTGAGGGGTTAAAAGTAAGGACATTGCTTTGGGCCAAATAGAAGAAAGTAACATCTGGGAGAGTGGGTCTATCTATAGGGATATTTGGGAAAGGGAGTGGAGGGTCTAAATCGATTAATATAATGTAGATGATGAAAGCATGAGGGTGTATGCCTTTGTAAGTCTCAGCTGGGCAATGATTGGTGTGCCTCCAAATTTCTTACAAGATGACCCAAGTTGTATCATCAAAATTAAGAATTTGCTGCCAACAGTAGTTGATCCCTGTAAGGCTGTTGTGAGAGAAGGTTTTAAGTGATGGCAGATGTTGGAGATGTAACCACAGAGGAGCATTCTTTGTTCACATGTTTTGGAGATGCTCTAGGATAATACCCTACTAGAATTACTTTATTGTTAGATTTGAAAGATTTATTTACTGTTTGAAGTCAACTTAGATTAGCAATTCAGGCTTTTTGGGATAGTCCCAGTGTGGATGGGATGGGTTTTGGCAACTTTAATTAAACTAGTATGTGCAAAATTTTAGAAAACTTAATTTCTCCTCACAATAGTACATTATAATAGGTTTTTTTAAAAAAATCTAAATAAAATTGTCTATGTTTTCCAATATGTTGATAGCTTTGCTGATATTTTTGCATGTTGAAAAGATTTTTTTGAAGTTCCATAACATTGACAGAGTCTGTAGTTTCAAATTTTGACTATATTACATTGTTAAAAGTCTAGGTAAATGGACATATAAAGAGTGTAAATATTTTTGTTTTTTGCACTTGTTGCTGATCTATTTCTGTTATTCTTTTGTACCCCTGCTGTTATTACAGTTTTAATGTTCATCATTTTCATTTGTGGTTGATAGTTGACTGTTCTTTTGTTTATATTTATTGAAATGAATAAAATACAGTTAAAAAAAGAAAGTATTACTTTGGCCACCTATAAAGCTTGTCCTAGTCTTGATGGCTGTATGGATGGAAGCAATATTTATACCAGGGGTATTATGTATGGGTCTTTTTAATTTAGGCAGAAAGAACTACACTATTAAATGTTCAAAAAGGATGACCAAAATGTATAAGCTGGTCTTCAAAAAGGCATGTATGTTTAGGCATCCTATGGTCCCACAGTTACATGCATAGTGCTTTAAATGTGGTCAGTATTCATAGTCTTAGCTTCCAGATGTGTGCAGTGGTAATTTTTGAATAGAGGTGCTACACAAACATGCAACTGTAGACAGTGTATGTGATCCACTCAGACTACAGAAACATGCAGACATGCTGATAAATATGCCTACTTCAAGGAAAAACATAAAGTTCTTGAGAATAAGTGTTAAGGGGAGACATATTACATGGATAAGGTACCACAGACATTAGAGTATTACGGAGACTCATAGAGATAAATGTAAAAAGCCCTCATTTGCATGCAAAATGCATAAAGGACCTTGAACTCACATGGATATATTAAACAGCACCATATTAACCTGGGATAAGTAGAGTCAGGCAGCAAATTATTCAGGACACTGCAGATTTTCTAAAGCAATAAAAATAATATAAATATGGGGAATTAGTATGAAACAGTTCAAAATTAGGTACAATTATTGAGTTCACTTGAAGAAATGTTTGTTTTATTCATATGATGGGCATATTACAATGGCTTTGGTGAATAAGCTGTTATGTGTAAATGAAAAATCATTGCAGCAGTGATGGAAATGATTATTGATAACTGAGAAAACTTTGGCATCGTTTAGTGATTTTTCATACATGGTACAATTACTAAAGTGGCAAGGGTTTTTTTGAATGCGCATGTATGTTTACTGGGACAGTCACAAGTGTAATTGTCAACATTATATGATTACAAGAAAGTGGTAGGGGTAAATGAAAGGATGAATGCATATTGTCAATGTATTCATGATTGGACGAATATTATGTAGCACATCTTTACTTGGCTGGACTCTGCATGTGTGTGTAATTATGGGGTTGTGACATAACTATTTTCCTAAAAGTCGTCTTGTTTTTTTTTTGACTGATGATTAAGTGAAACATGACATTTTACAAGTAGTGATGTTAAACAACAAGGGATTAAGGCAGAGAAAGGACAAAAATATTTTTACTGGGTCAGCAAGCATCTATGTGGATTGCAAAGTAGACATAATATCCACAGCAACGCTTTTTTAACTGATGTGCATACAGTATGGATATTTGACTATGAATCACAAGTGGGCCAAACCTCATTACCATACACTGATTTACATAATTTCTATTTTACATCTCATTATCGTTAATTCGCTTACACTGATTCACAGCCTTCATGCAACAATGTAAATGGTGTATATGCATCGTGGCTTAGCTGCAGACAGCACGGATACCTGTAATGCATTTGCGCAATGAATATGAATACTGGCCTATATTTCTTAATTCATAATAGATGGTTTAAACTTAGATGACCATTTCAAGATATTGTTTTTTTATAGCTTCTTGTTTTCTAGTTGTTGAATAAGTAGTATGTTATACAGTGATTCACTTGGGATATCGTTTCATGGTTTATTTTTTGTGTCAAAAGTAAATACTTGCATTAAGACAAATGTTTTCCTCCCTGTGGATTACAATAACATGCAATGCTGCTGTTAAGTTTTACATAATCTACTTGCTTTAAAATGTTTCAAAATACATTGCAGCTCTGCATGCAAGATTTGATGGGGGTGCTGGTGTTTGGGTGTAAAATGTTTCAAAATACTGCAGGATTTGATGTGGTGATGGTGATGGTGTGTGTGTGTGTGTGTGTGTGTGTGTGTGTGTGTGTGTGTGTGTGTGTGTGTGTGTGTGGTCGTATGTCTGTCTGTCTGGCTGTGTGTGGGTTGGGCATATCTTAGAAAATGCCCAAGAGAATGAAATTTGGTCCTGACAATATACTTTTAGCTCAGATTGTAGATAGATGGTTTTGAATGTTTCTGGGTTCTTATACCAAATGATAGGAGAAGACTTTATATGAAATGCAAGGAAAATCTGTACAAAAATGTCAGTTGTTTTAAACTTAATATTAATATTAGTAAGAAGGAGTTTGTCTGAAAACATAAACACAATTTCTGAGTCATGTTGAAGCCAGTCTTTATCAAAAGAAGTTTAACAGAGCTTAAGGTTCATTCTTTCTAATTTCAATGCTCAGAAATCCTCTACTACTTAAGCTTACATTTTTATACTTGTTAATAAGTGATATGCCTAGAATCAAATCTGAACTCTTGTAATTATGCATATCATTATCTCTGTCTCTGTCTCTGTCTCTCTCTATATTTTTATAGATAGGCATTTATGTGCTTACACATGCATAGACACACAATGTATATCTATATTTAAATCAATATATATCTATAATGATATATCTATATCTATCTATGTATATATATATATATATATATATATATATATATATATATATATATATATAGTATATACTCACACAGAGAGCATGTAGATATATAAACACAATGGAGTTGTCTACACACTCATATTTTACAGAGAATTTTTTTTTTAACACCAGTCATGGTAAACATACACAATGCCTCCGGCACTTGCTGACACAATCACCATCACCCTAAACAGAACAATGTAACTTCTCACCTGCTCCTTCTGCCCTCCTAGGAACTAAGTCTCAAAGATGAAATGTGTTGATTAATGGACCATATTGTTTCTTTGTTCTGAATGCCCACATACCACTGGGAAATGTATCTCAGTCTCTAAGTATAGCTACATGGAAGCTCAGTTTCACATTTATAAACTACTTCCAAAAAGGGAATTATAAGCTTCTTTGACATTAATGTTTTTTGGAAAGCAGGTCTTGTAATGTGCCCTTTTCAGAGGGATTTAATATATTTGAAATAACCATGTGACACAGGTTAAATGACATAGGGTAGTAACAATGCTGATGACTTATTTTACACTTTAAAGTTTGAAATTAATTTCATAGTATTGCCGTCTTGTCTTTAGTAGAATACACAATACAATGATGCCTTCCTTGCCCCAGTAATGTGCCATGTGTGTTTTTCTCATTATCTGTTTTTCTTTAAATTGCATTACAAGGTCAGAGTATAGCCTGTGAAGGTATATATTTATGTATTTATTTAGGCCTTGCATGATTGTTCGGTCTTTTATACAAGGGGAAGAACTCCCTTTAAAACAGTAATGGCCTTTCATTATACTTAAGGTACCCTGAGAAAGTTTTTCTAATGTTTAGGGAAGGATCTTGCAGAATGTTTATTCTCACTTTACCTGCTTACTACATTTCAAGGTCATGGGAAATTTGGAGCCTTTTTCCATACTTAGTTGGCACAAGGCATAAAAATTGATTCTGTGCATATATTTCTTGCAGATACCTGATTTCTTTATGAGATACTTCTGGAAAGATGGCATGCTGCAAACCTAGGGATGCACAGTTTTTCAGCTCATGAAGCAACAAAAGTCTGCATAATGACATAGAAGCATGAAACTATATGTCATCCAGCATGGAGCAGCTCATATGAATAGAGACAACCTGCAGCTGCACCTGCCATTTGTACCTTACAGTGCACATTACAAAAGTCCTTAAAGTGCAAAGCAGTCATAATCCACTGCCATGAGGATGAATAAATAAATAAGTGGATAATTTAATGCTAATATAACACTAATTAGAAGAATATATGCTGGAAACTCGATCAACTGAAACATGCAGGCTAAAGTCCAAGCGCCATAGTGCAAAAAGCCAGGAAGCAATAGAAGATATGATGTTACAAGATCTTGACTGTCTCGATCAATGTAGCAAGGCACAGCAAATAAAGTCTAAGAGGCTGTAGTATGCAGTCTGCACAATATGCCATGCAACAATGTTTTTATAGTTTAATGTAATGCCTGGTTAGGAGCAAGTAGGCAAGAGACACATAATATCAAAATATTATTATGAATAACCTACAGAAGGCATGGAATATACTGTAGTGGCAGAGTGTTGATGTACAGCTAGGCAAACACAGCAAATGAAATGCAGGTATAAACAAATAATGTGTGACATCCATATATTTACATATGCAGAGGAATAGCTTTGTGACTACCAAGTGCACCAGGTGGTACAAAACGTATACAGACACTTTTAAACATATGCAACAATTATTTTAGCCGGAATGCTTGTTTGACTTGCTTGCCATTCTCTGCTTGAGTATTGCTGATCTCTGTCTGCATTTGATTTTATCCCACTCACCTGCCCAACTGTTGTTATACTTTTAAACTTGGTGGCTTTTGAGCTACCTTCTCCTAATATAAACCTGAGTTTGGACACTCCTCCCAGTCCCATCTCATACAATCATTTTACTTAGTACAGGGAGATCAGTTGGGAAGATTCACACCCTTAGTCTCTTAAACTTGAATTATATTCTGTTTTCTCCCTTCCTACTTACTTAAACAATGTACTTTATTCAACTGACTTTACTGTTTTTCTAAGCCTGTTAGTTTTGATGTAAACACTTGGGCTTCAAACTAGTTAACGTACATAAGGAAGGTTTGTGGTCTGCTTTGTTGGGGCAGGAGATGTAGCTTACATGCTTCTAAGTTGGGAATTTGCTGGTTGAAGACTCATTGTGTCTGTTATTCTCAAGTGTTTTAGTTCTGGTTTAAGTGTTTGGGCTTCAGGCCAGTTATTTTACATTAAGAAAGACTGTAGTCTACACTCTTGTGAGAGGAGAAAGTGACCTCCACACTTCTGAGTTGGGAATTGATGATTGAAGGCTTATCGTGGCTGTTATTCTAAGTGTCTTTGTTCTGATTTAAGCACTTGGGCTTCAAACCAGTTATTTTACATTAGTAAAGTTTATGGACTACACTCTTGTGGGAGTAGAGGATAGCCTTCACTATTTTGATCCGGGGATTGTTAGTGAAATTGTGCCTGTTATTCTAAGTGTTATTGCTGGTGAAATTGCGTCTGTTATTCTAAGTGTTATTGTCCTAATCTGTGGTCTGCACTGTTGTGGCATTACTGTCTAGACAGATTTTTAGAACTAATAGAACATCTAGCTTGCTCATAGCTCATAGGTTCATAGGTGTTTACTAGGTTATTGACCACAAGGGCCTTTTTAAGCCTAGCCATGCATCCCAAATCTCTGATACCCTTGATAAGTGTAAGCATGGGCCTGGGAGATGAACCATTTACAGGTTACCTGTTTGCATTACAGACATAGCTGAACATTGCTCATCAAGTTGCTTGTCTTACTGACTTCTTTAATATTTAAGTTTTCCTCACTCCTCCCTAGTAGACAGTGGCCATGGACTTCCCAATGCGCTCTGCAGCCAGTCTCGTTGAGATGAGTATTCTGAGGCACTGTAGCAATTGCCTCGTGTACACTGACACCCCACCTATTCTTAATAAAAGATACAGTGCATGTGAAAGGTGTACATACAATTTAACACTGGAGGCAAAACTCTTTCATAAAACCAAAACTAATCTTGCAGATGTTGTCAGTGCCTACTGCACAGATTAAAGACTCTACACATAAAATTACTTATTCTGAGGCACTTACAGGTAACCTTCCTAAAACACTAAGCCCTCCTGTACATTACAGTCAAAGAAAGGGTCCTCAGCCATCACCCAGGGGTGTCCAACCTTCTGGCTTGCTGGGGCCACATTGAGTGAACAGAAATGGTCTTGGGGCCGCATATAAAATATATCATATATTTAACTCTTTCTTTGCTCCGGAAGACCACAGTCGACCTCCTGGATATAGATATAGATATTAACTAAGATGTTAGAGTTAACTGTTAGATTAGAGAATTAGAATTAGAATGAGAATTAGAATTTTAAGGCAAATATTAGGCATTTATTACATTTATTCATTGTTCAAATGCACCTACAGTACAGCCAGGAGGTCGACTGTGGTCTTCCGGAGCAAAGAAAGAGTTAACTATATGATATATTAAATATGCGGCCCCAAGACCATTTCTGTTCACTCAATGTGGCCCCAGCAAGCCAGAAGGTTGGACACCCCTGCTCTAATCTAACAGTTAACTCTAACATCTTAGTTAATATCTATATCTATCTATCTATCTATATATATATATATATATATTTTTTTTTTTTTTTTTTTTTTTTTTTTACAAATAACCAGATATTCACTACAGCACTAGCATTTCTCACTGGGAAAACCATTTGAGCAGTAAAACTACGTAAAATGTCAACATCAGCAGTCCTACAAAACTATAATCCACAAAAATAACCCAACAAATTTGCAATAAAGTAAAGAATTCACATTACTGACTTAATAAAACAATTCTGAATAAGCTACAAAAGGGTCTCACCCAAACAAATAACTGGTGCCAGAAATATGGCCTCAAGCTAAATGCCAAAAAATGCATCATCATCCCCTTTGAAGAGAGTGATGTCCCCACAAATTATCACATTAATAACAATGTTGTAAGCACGCAATAAGTCGTATGGTACTTGGGAACCCAGGTTGATAGAAACCTGACTTTTGACCACCACTTTGTCTCCGTTGTAAGGAAAGCTTTTTACATGGCCCACTTCATTAGTAAGGGTATCTCATCCAGGGACAAGGAGGTCATAACATCCCTGTATGCTTCCTTTACAAGAGCCATTATTGAGTGCAATGCCCTTTTTGACATGTGCCTCAGCAAAACACCCTGCCAAAAGAAAGACTACA
Source organism: Protopterus annectens (assembly GCF_019279795.1). Classification (NCBI taxonomy): domain Eukaryota; kingdom Metazoa; phylum Chordata; order Ceratodontiformes; family Protopteridae; genus Protopterus; species Protopterus annectens. The sequence continues at coordinate 243,841,845 of NC_056730.1, read as the reverse complement.
ACCATTTCTGACAAAAAAGGTCAAAGGACTAAGTTCACTTAGTTATCCAAACAGACTAAAAAGCTTCTTGCTTTCCTCTGTCTCTATAAATTTCATCATTGGCTTGCTTTCCAGGCTAAGAAAGATCCTGCCTTAAGAGACTTCCTCTACCTCAGAAATACTGGTTATACTTAAAATGCTCACTACAAAGACCACAGCTTTCACTGCAACATAAACAAGCCACTTTTTATGGACAGGTTCTTGACACAAAAACCTTCAACTTCTGTAAAAAGCTCCTCTCATTATCAAACAATGTAGTTCAGCCTCACGATGGCTGGATGGATAGCCATGAATGTAGTTCTTGGGTAAGTAGCATAGCCTTCATCAAACCAGATGGAAAATCCACATACTAACCTTTCCCAGCTGGATGGCTAAGATCTAACATTGGTTACTCAAATCTAGTTGCCCATGAAGAGGGGCATGTTTAACTAAGAATTCCATTTGCAAAATTATATTCAGCTATGTACAAACAACTTTCTCCTAAAAACTTAACTCATTGATATTTGCCTTGCTGTAATTATAACTGTAAAAAAAAATGTTTTTAAGTTTATTCTGTACCTCAGTGATTCTCACTGTTACAAGATGTTATCTCTGCCATATTGTATGAGTACTACATCCATAATTTGCTGTCTCTTTCTCATGTATTGTATTATATTGTTTTGTGTTATTTTTGGAGCTTTTCTTCCCGGGCCTCCACTGAAAATGGACCTGTGCCCAGTCGGACTTTCCCGGTAAACAAATGTAAAATAAAATAAAATGAATAAAAATAAACTTCCCTCCAATCTAAAGCCATTTGACAGACATTTTAATTTGTGCAGAAGTTACTCACAAGACTGACAGTTTACTGAGCTGTAATGCTGACCTTCGCTTTTGAAAAAAAACAAAATTCCCAGACTTTGTCAATAGCTCAAAGTGTAGAGAGGATTATTTATTTATTATATATTTATTTATTTTTGGAAAACATCTTTAAAACTGTTAAATTGATTACACACCCAGAAACACAGAAAAGTTATTGTGATTATGTAAACCACAGACTGCTGCAAGAAATCAAAGTCACATTAGCACTCTATGCTTATGTCCGAACAGATGAATCATACCTGTCAATTCCAAAAGAAGTAAAGTAGCTTAATAAGAAGGTTATTTGCAAGGTTACATGGCAGTTTATACTGGAAATAAGCAGAGATATTAAAAAGGCTCTGTTTTTCATAATTATGCCGAAAAGTCTTCCAAGGTAAATACAACTTCTGATTTAGTATGGAACCATACCTCTCAACCTTAGAGCAAGAAATCTGGACAAAGCGAAAAATAAAAGTGGGACACAGGCCCAAAAATAGTTATGCATCACAGACACCATTGAAACAACTGTAGCTGCAAACATTATACATCCCGTATAATCTTTCTATCCCATCATTGTCAGTTAAGCATTATATGGCTCATTCAGTCCTGCCTTCTTTTGCAACAAAGAAAACCATGCTTTGAAATGACAAATGCATTAAAAATAATAAATAAAACACATTGCATCAACATCCTGCAACTTCCTTCCTAGAAGCAACCACAGAGCTTTCACTGAAACTAGGGCTGCTTGTTTCCCCAGAATGACAGCTCTCCCTAATTAAGTCTAATGGTATACAATCTACCAGTATCTGGATTACCTGAAATAAATTAAATTATGGCCTGTAAATTGAAAGTACACTTTGTTTAATTAAACTATATTTCTAAGCCCACTTACTATACTTTTTCAGTAACATCCCAATATCCATTTCCAGGTCACTTTACAAGACATTGGCAGTGGTAGACTTGGCATCCTTCAGAACCCCACAGGCCCACGCTAATACATTGTCCATTAAATGTAAATATCCATCCACTGTAAATGGCAAGAAGCTATGTCTTAAAAAATCTACTTCTGGCATGCGTGCCCAAGTATTAGGTTTTGAAACAAAGAAACATATTCTCCACAGTCCGTAAGTCTCTGTCTTTAATAATCATCTACTGTTGCAGCATTCCAACACATAATCACACACATACACACTAAAATCCCCAACATTTAAAAAATGACATTGTGCCCACTTGATTTGCCAGTATTGATGATCCGCCAAAGCTCTGCTTACTGTTGTCCAATCTACCACTGCTTAGAACCCACCAATGAAAAAACAGTACTAGGTGCTTTTTTGTTTGTCTGAAAAAACAATAAAACTTTGTATGCTACAGTCCCACATAGTCAGTCCACTACTGACCCATTAACCCTAGGCTGCTGTCTCATTCTTACTCCCTGGAACTGCATTACCTTGGATGACTACTTTTATTTCTTAAGCAAAAGACACAAATTGGAAGATGAGGCAAAAATCCAGACATTCTTTGAAAATCCATACAGTTAAGAGGTATGAGTTCATGTTCAATACAAAACTCTCCCTGTCAGGAAAGCCGCAATTTAATGTAAGTGTACTCTTAATGTATGATATATTTGTGAGCTAACTTGTTTGTGTTCAGTAGGTAGACTGATCATTGTTAGCCTCTTTGTGCATGCGTCTCTCTCTCTCTCTCTCTCTGTCATGCACACTTACACACACACACACACACACACACACACACACACACACACACACACACACACACACACACTCTTCTTCTACTTTCACGCACACAATTCTGCTTTCATGCATACACTCACTCACTCCATACTTACCTATTAACACAGGAAATTGCTGTCCCTTTCAAAGGCAACAATGGCAAATCCATACATGAGTCCCTCTTCAGCGAGAACACACACACTGATTGTTTGGCGCAAAATAATGGAGTAAACACACTGACCCTTTTTTGGCTCAAAAACAAAATTAGAAGGGTGCTTTGGCGCATGTGCACACTGACATTAGCATTACAGGTCACGGGAGTGAAAAACACAAAACAAAAAAAGTGTTTTGCGGCATGCGTACATCGATGTTGCAGTTAGAGGTTGAGGGCCGCATGGAAGAGCTCTGAGGGCCGCATGTGGCCCGCAGGCCGCAGGTTGGACACATCTAACATAAACACTCCATTAAAACATCACCCACAGCAACACATAGTAACACTATACTGAATGCATCCACTGCTAAACCCTTTAGGCAAACCAGCATACAGACAAATTTCCTGGTCATTGGTGATTCTATAGAAAGGCACATCAATATCTCCCTCACCAGACTGAATAAGGAGAGTCCTGGCTAGCTGCTCTTCTGGGGCTAGGCTCCATCAAGTCACACAGGCAGTCAGGTCATTGAATCACAGGTACCAGTATGACTCTGTCATAGTCCATGTGGGTGTTAATGACCTGATGCATACCTTCCTTGACTATATGAAGCGAGACATAATCGAGCTTGCTAATTATGTGTCTCAGGCAGGTATGAGCATAGCACTGAGCAGCATAATACCTTCTCCAAGGATGCCGTGTTACCAACAGAAAATGATTGATTTTAACAATTGGCTTAGCTTCTGGTGCCAGTCCAGGGGGAGTACAATATTTCACAGCATAGGAGGACATGGTTGACAGACCACTCTGCTTTGCCAGGAAAGGTCTGCACTTGTACCTTCTAGGCTATTAGATATTGACAAAGACCTTTTCAACCCCCATAGTGCCTTTTTTAGGCAATGCCAAACTGATAAACCTACTGACTTATCTGAATATACATAGGAATACCTGAAGGTGGTACTGCTCAATGCTAGAAGTCTTAATACAAAACTCCACTCCCCACAAGCCTTCCTCTCCCTGGACAGTGTAAACATCTGTTTAGTAAGGGAGACATAGTTTAATGTCACTGAGAGCACCCCAGCAATGCAAGGTCATAATGCCTTTCACACCTTTAGAGCAGCTACTGCACAGGAGGGATCTAAAGGTGGAGAAGTGTCAGTCTATATAAAGACTAAATGTCACATGCAGACCAGTTAAAGTGTATGACCCACTGGAACTCATACATGTGCAACTCACCATAAACAGAGTGCAGTACCATATCCTTAGAAGATATAGATCCCCCTCCATGTCCCAAAAAACCCATACTATCTATCTCAATGTACTAGAGTCCCTCGTGGTTCAATTCATTACAACATTCATGGGGAATTTGAACTATCCCTCCATAGATCAGGTGGCACAGTGGTGCAGCAGTTGGGCAGTGCAGTGATGCAGTGGTTAATATTGTCACTTCACAGCAAGAAGTTCTCTGGTTCAATTCTCAGCTGGGGTGCCTACTGTGCAGAGTCTGCATGTCCTGCTTGCATTCATGTGGGTTTCTGCCAGGTACTCTGGTTTTCCTCCCACATTCCAAAGACATGCTACTATAGTGTTTCTCCCCAGGCCTCCGCTGAAAATAGGCTCTGTCCTAGTTGGACTTTCCTGGTCAACAAATGTTAAATAAATAAATAAATAAATCCCATACCACTTATAATGCACAAGCTCAGCAATTCCTAAACTTTGTTAATACCAGCATCCTAGGGCAGGTGGCCCGTTCTCCTAACAGGGATACTAACATCCTGACCTTGTACTCACGAACATGGTGAGCCAATGCTCTTCACCCAATGTAATATATTCACTCATCAGATCTGACAACAAGACAGTATTACTTGAAAGAAAAATTATGTCTGGGGAGCCAGCAAAACCAAAATCCATTACAAACTATTCCAAGGCTAACCTTTATCTACTAATCAACACATTGGCTAAATTCCAAGTAACCCCAAATCCAGTAAACACCACAGAATACACCGATCTATTTACAAAATCTCTGTACAGACAAATTGATAGCTGCATAGACCAAGCTGTGCTCAGTCATATTAAGAATAAAACAAAGTCAAAAGACAAGCCACTCTGGTGGAATCAAATGGTGGAATCACATTATCAATCGGTTATACAACAAAAGAAAAAATAATCTTGCCCAAGTGTAAGAGGAACAAAGTCATACATACTAAAAGACCCCTTACCAATCTAAACAGGCATCTAAGAGGGTTAATTAATACTTCAACAGCTAAATTTGAAGAAAAAATAGCTTCTCAGGCAAAGGATGACCACAAAGCTTTCTACAGCTTTGTCCATAACTTCAGATGAAATACACAACAATGTGCAGAACTTATTGTAAATGGCATCACCCACACTTAACTGGAGACCATTGCCAACCTTTTGGCTGACAGGTTCAGCTCAAATTTCTCCTCCCACTCCATCCCAGTAGTCTAAAGGAAATACCACATTACATAAACCCCCCCAACCATTTCTAGTGAACAGGTCATTGATGCACTTTCCAAGGCAGAAACACTGCAACAGTTGGGCCCAATAACATCCCAGGATGTTTAATAAATAGTATGAAACATGACCTCTCTGGTCCACTTGAATCACTTTTAAACTGGAGCCTTCATTCAGGTTTTGTGCCCAAGCAATGGAAGATGATTACAATCATTCCCCTGCACAAACTAGGTCCAACCACTGACCCAAGTAACTATAGGCCCTTAAGTTTTATCAACCTGGAAAGCCACGGTGGTACAGTGGTAGCGTTGTTGCCTCACAGCAAGAGGTTCTCCTGTTTGATTCTCGGCTGGAGTGCCTTCTGTGTGGAGTCTGCATGTCCTCTCCATGGTCAACTGGCCTCCGAAAGACATGCGTGAATGGGCGTGCCTTCGCTGAAGGTTGGGCGTCGGGCTGGCAACTCGGCACCATAAAATCTACTGCCAATCATTAGTGAACCGGAGTTCCGCTGTGGCAACCCCTAACCGGGATAAAAGCTGAAAAGAAAAAAGATATGGCCATGGAAAGAATCATCATGGACATGATAAATGAGGACATTGATAAGCTGCAAATGCTGAATCCATCACAGTCAGATGTTGTTAAAGGAAGGTCATACCTATTAAATCTGGTGGATTTTATGAGAGGGTCACCAAAATAATTGATGAGGATATGACTGTGCATGCAGCTTACCTCAACCTGACCAAGGTTTTTGATACAATACCACACTCAAGCATTATAGACAAGCTCAGTAATTTAGATTACACCCCTTTATCACCCCCTGGATAGCCAATTTGCTCACTGATGGGACCCAGGAGGTCAAAATAGATGACCCACCTCTAACAAGTGGCCAGTGACTAGCGGAGTCCCCCAGGACTTGGTGTTTTTGGAGTCTTTTTAGCATCTATTTCTCTGAAATGGGAGCAAATGCTGAAGGTTTGCAGACAACTGCAAGATGGAGGTTATCATCAACTCCCATGCAGACACTAGCATTCTTCAAGAAGATCTCTCTCTGACTAATATATGGTGCCAAAGCCATGGTCTTTAAGTCAATGCTAAGAAATGCATAATTGTACCCTTTGCGTAATCAACCATCCCGGCTAATTACCATGTTGGTAAACACCTCTATGTGTCGATCCAGTGGTCAAAGATCTGGGTACTCACATAGACAGTAGTCTTACCTTCGACCACAATGTGGTCACAGTGTGGAGGAAATCCTTTTATGTTGCACAACTTATAAGTAAGAGCATGGAATCTAGGTTTGAAAAGGTCATTACCCCACTGTACTCTACCTTTATCAGACCAATTATAGAGTACAGTGCTCCCTTTGGTATGCACCTGACCAGCCATATGAAGCAACTAATGTGACCTCAAAGGTTCCTTGCAAAAAGAATACATGGCTTATCAAATCTGCCTTTTGCAGAGCAGCCTAAAGCCCTTTCCCTCTATTCAAGTCTCCTACAGATTTCTGAGGGTGACATATGCCTGGCTTACAAAGCATTCTCAGACTGAAACTCCTACATATTTGTAAGTCAGAGTACCAGAAATACAAGGTCTAGGGGCCCGAATTTTGTCTGTAACATAAACAGAACATGCTGGAGAGATAGATGTGTGTCCCAGGGATTGCTCCTCCAATGAAACAGGCTTCCCATCCATGTGTAGGTGAGTTTGTCTATTACCCAGTTTAAGCACAACCTAGACATGTGGATGGGGAATAGGAAATTTGCACTGGACCTTGCACCCATGTCCCTTATGGAGATTGGTAGCTTATAAATGCCTGGCCCTTAATGTTCTATTTAGATGCTGGGCATCATTATTCTTTTGCATAGACTTGGCTAGGCTTAGAAAGGCCCCTTGAGTCATTAGCCTAGTAACAGTCTATGAATCCATAAAAAAAGTGTGGCTTGTGCCAGTAAAAGCCACATTTTACTGAGGTACTGTGCCAAATATACCTGTGTGACATACAGTGCACTCAAATTCATATGGTGCAAATTCTTTTAACTTACCATAGCAAAAGAGTTTCCATGTTGTTGCAAAAAGTTATTGGCAGGCAAACAAGTGCAGGTCATCGTATGAACAGTATGTCCCACAAACAGGAATCAAAATGCACAATTGCATAACATGACAGGTGGCAAATGCAATATGTCATAAGCATTGTCCTTCTTTCTTTAATCATTGTTTTTTGGATGGGACATGTTGAATGATTGAGCTAAGTACAAGGACTGTTCAATACACATCATCATAGTCTTTGTTTTCTGGCAGATGGAAGATAGTTTGCTATTCTTCGACAAGTGTGCTTAGCACTTCAAGTTGGTATTGCATAAGACAGCATTCTCCCTACTCTGTCACTTGAGGTTACTTGTAGCAATAGCAAGGTAATTTATAGTCAGAAGGAGTTCATCCATACCATCAGTCTGTTTAAAAGATGCATGGAGACCATTTCAGAAGTTTCTTTGCAGAGTGGATATGCACATTTTCATCTGACCACTTGTTCTTCTGCACAAAGACTAATGCTTCTCCTGCTGCAGACATCATGGCATGTGTCACCCCCAGCCTCATTAGTTTTGGTGTTAAAAACCATGGATGAACTACCATCTGTAAGAAAAAGAGCACACTTAAGCATATAAGAATATAAATGTGCACTGTCCATATTGGGAGACCTGCTAGAGGACTGAGAACTATGCAGCACAAGAGAGATGGAGCACATAATAAAGGATACTCACTGCATGTATTCAATGATCACCAGTACTCATATTTTTGTTACAATTTACCTTCCTGAACCATCTTCCTACAGTGGCTATACAGGTGCAAATGTTCTCAAAAACTGTACACAGTCAGTCTCTACCAAAAAAAATAAATAAATAAATAATAAGAGGAGGAGGCAGTCAGACCATGATAAAATCAAAGCATCAGAAGATAAAATCATACAGCATGAGAATGCTAAAAGAAGCTGCATTTTTGGAATAAAGATTTAAACTGTGGTGTTTGTTGATATTCTACAACAGAGATAAAATGATCACATATTAGACATGTGAAGTGGATACATTCTTGAAGAAAACACTAGAAGCATTCCTCCTGGAATGGCTACTGGCTGTATTGACAGATGTTTGACTGGTCAAAATATGGCAAGAGACAATGTGACCAAATATCCACTTGGCAAGAGTTTGTTAGGCTACATCCAACCCATCATCATGCATGGGAATGTCGTCAGGCAACGGATTTAGTTTAATATACTTGTGCTGATATGAGATAAAGTTTCAGACAGTATAGCACAGCTAAGTAGCAGAGAACTGTCTTTAGCCTAGATTCTGCTCCTGCAAGAAAAAATAGGGAGTTGAAGAGTGAGGTTGTATGAGGGTTGAGAATACAGATATGGTCATTTGCAATGAGTCTTGTATCATTAGTTTGACATTTTTTTATTTTATGAAGAAGAAAAAAAAAATCATAAAATGACTGATCTGTGAAAAATGGGGACAAGGACCCATAATCATCATGCAAGGGACTTCACCTACTGCACCCACTTATTAAATGCAGTCATTATAATTTTTCTTTGTCATACAAGGTTGATGGATTGATTATTATTAAATAGCAAGAATGCAGTTAGCAGCTCAACTGCTAAATAATATGGGTGAAAGTGAGTACCTGACTCTGGTTTACCCCTCTTGGGATTAGGGAATGGTGGTTCTTATGAGACAATTACCACCAGGCAAACAGAGGCTTGAGAGGCACCAAAATGATCTGAACTAAGGAAATGGACTTAGTAATCCCAAGAGCAGATGTCCTCATGGTGTGACTGGGTGATACACTAACACATTCATGATGAGATCCTTGTGCTGATAAAGGAGCTTATATCAACAAACAAGGGTGTAGTAAGGTCTTATGCAGAAACTCACTCATTGCCACAATTACAATGAAGGCACAAATAGCCTCAATAATGGCCTGTATGATGGCCTTATAAGTGTGTGTGTGTGTGTGTGTGTGTGTGTTTATATAGGTATAGATTAATTATAGATTTAGACATCATATGGATATGGATGTAGATATAGATATATATTCATCTGCAAGATAGCACAATGTTGGCTAAAAATGAAAACAATTGCTGAAGTGATGCTTCACTGGAAAGGACTTACCCAGAAAAACAGTTACTTCTGAAGTTATCTTCAGAATTTTATCTTTTGATGGATCCTGTTTATATAGAGTATCAAATTTAAACTAGAAAGTGGGAGCTCACTGCAGGCACATGTAGAGGGCAGTATGTTGTTTTTATTTATTTATTTTTTGGCTCCCCTTCCCCTCAGCTGACCATTAACTACCACCAGCTCATCTCTTTATACACTGGGTCTACTAGACATCACCAATGGAACCTTGCTGAAAAGTATTTCATACTTTGATCTTACCTGATTGATGGTGAGATACATAAACAGCAACGTGTCTTGCAAGTGTTATACAAAGTAGTTCAAAGATGAAAGACAAATGTCAGAGATGAAGAAATGTTAGATATGAAAATTAGGAATTGTACAAGGCCAGTGTATGCAAATAGATGTACTATGCTTTAGATGCATCATAAGTAGGGGAGTATAATTCAACAACAGCTCATTGTGTACACCAAACCGTAGAGCAACACAGCAAACAAGTATATAGCGCTTTTGTCTGTGCTTACATCTAATGCACATAATGAACTGCAACCTAGTAATCATCAACATGCCCATCACTACAGCTGTGCTGTGCTGTGAATATTGTCAACAACCATATATGCACGAGACCACACTGATACACCAGAGAAAGGAAATGGGAGTGGCATACTAGTAAAGGCCGAATATCAAAACAATGAGCCTGCTGGATGAGTGACATATATAAGGACAAAGAGTCACAGGGCACCAGGGAAAGGTCACAAACACTGCAGACCAGAATGTACACTGCAATGCAATGGTTCTCAAGTGCTATATATCTAAGTCTTTCAGAAAACATACTGTGAACATCCTAAGCCTTTGCCTTTATATTACATTACATTTCTTTGACAGCAGAAAGAAGCAGCAAGCCTATCATATCTGAAGTTGACTTTCAGTCTTTTCTCCTTGGCTGTCTTCTCCCTCAACCCTTCTCCGCCATACTATGCACTCTTGAAAACATCCATGGATTCTCCACCATCCATTTTAGTAGTCCATTCTGTGGTTACACAACCTTCTCCATTGGCAATTACTTTTGCAGATAAAAAGAGTAGTTACTCCCTACAATCTGACACCTGTAACCCCTCTTCCCTCTCTGTCTTTCATGTTTAGGGTGTTTTCACATATCTCTGATTAGATCTTCTGCACCCATATAATGCCCTGCATTTCTTTTGGTCTTTATTGCTAAGGCCTGCATTGTCTAATGTTTCTGGTTGTGTTGTTTATCTTGTGAAGACTAGTAGAGAAGGGTGAAGGCTGCCAGCCTAGCCAGATAGAATTGGGCAGATAATTCTATCATTTGTAAATATGAATGTTGAACTATAAGCTTGTTTGCTGAATGAAAGCATATGCTGTGAAGTGTTGAACTTAAAATAATGTGACAACATTGCCCTCTGCTGTAAAGAAAGCTAAGTCAAGCATTTCGTGTCGGTCCTTTGAAATTAAAAGTACTTTATGTATATTCCTTTGAAGTTAAAATTTGGAGTCAATGAGTCTGGAGTAAGCATCCTGTCTATTGTTTTAAGGCTAAATTAATGACCAGAATTTACATGTGGAATGTGCTTTATTGTTCTAAGTGTAAAAGAATGTAAATGCAGTTTCTGTCAGCCTGGGAACACCAGGAAAGTGTAAAAGATGATGTCATGTTTATCAGGACTGCAGTTTCAATTTAAACAGTGAGAATCAGAGATTATTAAGCATTTTTGTCTGACTATCCAACTCACAGCACTATCTGTTGCTCTATGTAAGTAAGTTATTTTAGAAGTGTGTTTTCTTGTAGCAATAGCGAGGAATTAGAAAGTTTAGACTAAGTGTTTTTCTGTGACGTCAGAACTGTACTACTGATTAAAGTATTTCTGTTTGATCTATGAACTTTTGACTAGCACTGTGCAGTAAAAAGTATCGTCTTGTGGTTTTAATTATTTATTATTAAATATTTTAAAACTTTTTAACTGTGGTTGGTTTGTGTAGAGATAAGTTAAGCTCAAGAGTACATTGCACATTTACAGAGTTTACTGTCCAGCTCACTCCAAATAAGCTTTGGCTGTTTAGTCACATCTACCAATTGCATAATAATATTGCACAGTAATAATTGGACATCCTTTTAAGGGCCTTTGAGTAGCTAATAATATTAGTGGGTGATGACAGCTGGTACTACCGTATAGTCTGGGAGAAAGGGGCACAGCTGAAGAACCTGTGCCAGCCTTCCCCAGGAGTGTCTGTGTGGTTGTATAAACTCTTATCTCAAAGAACAAGTGTGTGTGTGTCAGCTACTTGGGCAAGGACATGAAGCACTGGTTGGACAGAGAGGGTACTGGAGATTTTAACTTGCCCACTAGGCTGAGATTTGGACCCTATAGCTGTGCCAGTGGGAAGTCTTATTGGTAACCTGGGGAGCAAGGGCGCGACCAGTCCCAGACTGACTGTGATCTCTGTGTGCTCTTAAGGGAAATTGAAGTTTACTGTGTGTATTTGTTATCCTTTCCTCTCATATGAGATGCCCTCTCTGGTGTTAGTGGTGAGGACTGAGGCTCCTTGATTGCTGGGCCAGGGCATGGGCGTCACATATTAATTCACATATCTTATAGCCCATACAGCCTTCCAGTGTCTTCTCGTAGATTCCTTCAAGCAGTGTGTTATCTCTGTCGATCACTCTCTATTTCTCTTCCATACATGATCTGTCAAACTGCACTCAGCACTGAAGATTTAGCTTGACCAGGTCACAGTAGAGTCATGGCGTTATCTTTTTGCTTCTGGAATCTATACAGTTTGGCATACATCCTTGTCATCTTGTTAGCTGCTGTCAATGCCCTCTCACTTTGATTTTGGTGGTCCAGTTCAGTTAATATCAACACCCCTAGATGTTTCTTTTACTCTGTTACTATTATTTTGACTCTTTTCAGCCGAAATGTTAGGCCAGGGCTGCTGTTGCATAGGTGTAGCACTTTGCATTTTTCTGCATTGAATCTCAGTGACTACCTTTCTTCCTACTTGGTCATCCTTATTTAATCATCCCTTAGGCTATTCTTTTCCTTTCTCCAGCCAATGTAATAAATATTCTGTTATCATTGAAGACACTGTGTCCTGATCACCTCTTCATCAGATATATTTGAAATAGATGCACTGAAAAGTACTGGACCCAGAATGAACCACCAGTGTACTTTACCAATCACTTTCCTTATTCCTGGTATTGTCCCTGTCACAGAGGATGATTATAAAAGGTTTGAGTCAGCTACCTGCCCAAGTTCAATTGATTCTGTATATTTATTTATGTATTTATATATTTATTTAAGGAAATGCATCAGTAGTATTGCTTTAACATAAATAAACAAATGGCCATGATGCTCCTATTCATAGCAGCTGCAGCTGTGATGCTGTATATGGGATAAGCTGTATACCTAAACAAACAGTCTGTGTGCTTTCTCCTACTTGTCATCTGACAAATGTTAAAAGATGTAAAAATGGATGATTATCACTCATTGTGTAAAAGAACAGGTACAGGGAGGGTCAGTGGGAAAGCATGTCATGAAGTATTTTTTTGTTTGTTTTTAATCCTGCCAGGCAACCATAAATTGGCAGTAGACAGTTTTGGCTTTAAAAATCTAAAGATGAATGCCAGCCACAATAAAATACTCTAAGCTCAAAATTTAGCCCAACAAATGAGTTGCTGTTGTGGAGTCATTTGGAGTGCATTACTGTTCTATTGATTTACTTTATTTTATTTTTTTTCATTTTATTTCAGTTAGACAGAAGTCTAAACATTTGAGATGTAAACAGATAACACTGTAGCCATAATTGCTGTATAGATAAGAACATGATTGATTGCTGTTATTTACACATTATTCTGATTTTGAAGGATTATGTGATTTGTGTAAAGCAGGATTAAATACTTTACTGAAACTGTTGTTTGTGTGAAACAAACTTGAAATATGTTGATGCAATTTGTTTTATCTCAGTCAAATGATTGAGGTGTACACAGTTGACAGAGTCAACAGAATGGCTAAAAATGCTGGAGGGGACCTGTCTGTGGATGAAAGTAAATTACAGTCTTATCATTAGTTAATTTTACAAAGCCATTGTGCAGAGCTGTAGTAACTACAGATGGATTAAAATGATCAGTCACAGCATGAAGTTATGGGAAAGAGTTGTGGAAGCTAGGTTAAGAAGGGACGTGATGATTAGTGATCAGCAGTATGGTTTCATGCCGGGAAAGAGCACTACAGATGCGATGTTTGCTCTGAGAGTGTTGATGGAGAAGTGCAGAGAATGTCAGAAGGAGTTGCATTGTGTTTTTGTAGACTTAGACAAATCATATGACAGGGTGCCTAGAGAGGAGTTGTGGTATTGTATGAGTTAGTCAGGAGTGTCAAAGAAGTATGTAAGAGTGGTACAGGATATGTACGAGGGTAGTGTGACAGCGGTGAGGTCTGTGGTGGGAGTGACGGATGTGTTTAAGGTGGAGGTGGGGTTACATCAAGGATTAGCTCTGAGCCCTTTCTTATTTGCAATGGTGATGGACAGGTTGACAGACGAGATCAGACAGGAGTCCCTGTGGACTATGATGTTTGCAGATGACATTGTGATCTGTATTGAGAGTAGGGAACAGGTGGAGGAGACCCTGGAGAGATGGAGATATGCTCTAGAGAGAAGCGGAATGAAGGTCAGCAGGACTAAGACAGAATATATGTGTGTGACTGAGAGGGAGGATAGAGAAATGGTGAGGATGCAAGGAGTAGAGGTGACAAAGATGGATGAGTTTAAATACTTGGGTTCAATATTTCAGAGTAACGGTGAGTGTGGAAGAGAGGTGAAGAAGAGAGTACAGGGAGAATGGAGTAGGTGGAGAAGAGTGTCAGGAGTGATTTGTGACAGACGAGTACCTGTAAGAGTGAAAGGGAAGGTCTACAAGAGGGTAGTGAGAACAGCTATGTTATATGGGTTGGAGACGGTGGCATTGACAAAAAGGCAGGAGTTTGAGCTGGATGTGGCAGAGTTAAAGATGTTAAGATTTGCACTGGATATGACAAGGGTGGACAGGATTAGGAATAAGTATATTAGAGGATCAGCTCAGGTTGGAAGGTTTGGAGACAAAGCCAGAGATGCACGATTGCATTGGTTTGGACATGTGCTGAGGAGGGATGCTGAGTATATTGCGAAAAAGATGTTAAGGATGAAGCTAATAGGTAACAGGAAAAGAGGAAGGCCTAAGATAAGGTTTATGGATGTGATGAGAGAGGACATGCAGGTGGTTGGTGTGACAAAGCAAGATGCAGAGGACAGGAAGAAATGGAAACAGGTGATCCGCTGTGGCGACCCCTAATGGGAACAGCCGAAAGAAGATGATGATTAATTTAGCATTACAGGTCTAGTGTGCATATGTATAAAGTTAGCTGGAATATTTTGCTGGTACATTTGCATGTGTTTGTGTAAACCAAATATGCAGTACTTCATTGTGGAAATTATTATTATTATTATTATTATTATTATTATTATTATTATGTTTGCTATTTACCATGATCAGAAATCTTAGCCATAGACAACCAATAATGTGATTATAATTGCTGGTTTAAGGGGTCTTCTCTGGAGGTGAATCATTAACTGCTCTTGTTGGGTAATTTTTCCTTCTCAATACAACTAATGTGATTAGTGTAACTCAAGTTCAGATACTTTGCTACATTCACAATTTTACACATGATGTATCAATAACATGGTTGTAAGGGAAAGTTACATATATTGTCAGATTGTTAAACATCAGCATAAGTCCTTTTATGGTACAAATGTTCAGAAATGGTTAATTCTGTTATTACTGGTTAGCAAATCTTGATGTTCGTCATTAGATCACTATGTCTCTCAGTATGTAGAGTACTTTAGTTGTTTGGTGAAGCTATTTCAATGACTAATGATGCCTTTTTGCTTTTTCATTTGACTATTATATCTGTTTTACTTGTATTTACTAAAGTGTAGGCATTGAATGACCCTATGTAATCAGATTGTTCATTTTCAGTAATTCTTTGTGGTCCATGTTTCTAATGCTTGTCAGCTACTTACATATTGCAGTGTTTATATAATCCCCAATGCAACAGTCTTGCCACACTGTAGTATGTTTCCATATACCGACCCCTAGCCATGACTATATCACAACCAACAAGAATGTGGGCAACTGTCTCTATTTTTGTATTACAGAACCTGCGTTTGTCTGTATCTTAGACTTTTTCTATAGACTTTGTAAACAATATGTCTGTAGCCTGCTGCCTTCAGCCACTATTTTTAGCTTTTCATCTTTTCATTCATATTTACTTACTGTTCCCATGAAGCCAATCATCAGCTGTTCCTGGTGCCCACATCCTGTGTAAGGTCTGACTACCCCTCCTTATCTCACTGGGATTTGTTCCTGCAGTGTTTGGACTGGGAAGTATCATTAAGGCACCCAGAACCAGACAGCATACTTGCTGCTGTGTGTATGTGTGTTCCAGTGCTTCAGACACTTGAGCTACTAGTTGAACCTGGGGGCCCTGGGCCAAAGATGGCACTGCATTCTTCTACCCCATTGTGGTCACATTTATGCTTCAAATTGTGGTCAGCAAGTGGCTAGTCCGGTTTTCTTCCCATTTCTTTTCACCTTGTTCTCTGTGTTCTTCCTTATGTTTTGGTACTTTCTGTTGCTGCCTATTTTCTTTTCTACATTTCTGCTCCTTTCCAAAATGCTTCTGTTAATCAGGGCAAAGGTGTCACTTTATTTTTTCCCTTGTGGTTTATAGCTTTTACTATGCTTGGATCTAATGGTGTCAACAAATATGTATGTAATCCCGTGATAGTAGACATATACGTATAGTCTCTGCAATGTATGCCTTCACAAGGTTCTAAATATACAAACTTCACATTTACTTAAATATCCAAAGCAGAAAGAAACAAGCAAACAAAGCAAGATTTTGATTATGCACACAAATGCTTCATCAGCAATACATTAGAGGATCATTTATTCCATATGATTCTCTTTTATTGCAGTTCTGTTCTGATGCCATAATAGCATTTTTATCTAAATAACTATAGATTCTATCTTCCTTAATTTTGGTTTATAGTTTACATGCTGCCAGAAGCCAAGTTATTGCTTTTTACTTCGTTAGGTGGCTTGTAGGTTCATTCTTAAGAGGTAGTATATTTTTTCCTGTTTTAACCAAAACATTGGTTAACCAAAACCTGTTTTAACCAAAACATCTCCATTCAGGAGAATAACATAACTAGTTTTTACTTGAGGCTAAGTCTTTTTGCAAAAGTATTACTATTTTTAACAAAAACTGATTTCTGCATATGGAAAGGAGAGTTTCTAGATAGGAGTCGTTCTTAATTTTGTCTCAGTTTCTTTGTCGGTTACTTTATTTCACTGCATATCTTCCATGTTAGCACTTTCTACTGTTTCTATCACCTATTTTATCCATTCAACATCTTTATTAAGTAAAACAGGCTACCCTTATATACTTCTCCAAAATGTATTGATTTGTCTTTGTTGGGTGGCATTAGTATTGTGCTATTTTCTTTTCCAGTACTCTATAAAAATGATATGTCACCAGTGAATTGCTTGCTTTGTACTTAGTCTTTATATTTTCTAAGTTATCCTGCTTGCGTTGATATGCTTTAGTTTATTATTGGAAATCATGTAAGATAAAACTTTGTTTCAGTGCTGTGTATTGCTTTTATCTCGTCTGTCTTTGTAACCGCTTTTGAATATCTGTTCCCTTTCCTATATTCTAGAAATGCTTCTTCTTACCGAAGTTCCTTTATACTTTTCTCTATTTGAAATCCATGAGAGCATTCTGCTAGTTCCATTCCTTTCCTTTCTTGCTCTCCATTTTTATGATAGCACATTATCATTTTTCTAAGTTTAACTGCACAATAGTATATTCTATGAATGCCAGTTACATCACATGAATATCTTTTAATGGTCCCGAATGCTGTGTTTATCTGTTTTAACAATTGTCTAACTCTGGGTCTTATTCACTTTCTGTCACCTATCTCATCATTCTTAATGTATCTATCCATTTTTACTAAATCAAACAGATATTCCCTTAGAAGATTCTCTTTATAGGTGACAGCATCCTTTTTCTCTCTTTCCTGCTTTTTTCTGCTGTACAATCTTTTTTGTTATTTAAATGTGGGCTGTACAGACATTATTCTGAACCAGAAACACATAGATATTTTAATAACCAGTGTTAGAAAAAAATGGTCCCAGTGTTATAAACATAATGATGTAACAAAAGGGACTGCAACTGCAGCTTGTGGCATATATTTCTTCTTTCTCCAGATTATAATTTTGAGTAGAACTGTCATGACAACATTTACAAAACCTGAAGGAATAAACCACGAAGATAAAACTTTAGCCAACAATGGACTTAAGGACATCCAATTGAGAATTGTTACTCTGCATTTTCACATTAACTGACCTTGCTAAGGCAGCCATGAAGAATAAGCCATTGTGTATTCTTTTTTTCTTTTTTTTTAACTCAAAGATGTAGCGCTTTAAACAGACACTCCTTAATCCCTTACAAGGTCAGCATCAGGTATGCACAACCAATAAAAGCTAGTAAAAGCCAAGAGTAAATTAAAGTAATCTTGAGTAACAAACATATGCAGCAGCCATTTTACACTAACTACAGCAGCTGGTCAATTTGCAAAAATTTTCAAGAACTACAGACACCCAATATTCTAAGATAGATGCTGACGAAGTCCCATTCATGCTGATTCATGCTGAAACCTGTCGCTTGTCTAGTCAGAATGAAGTAGATGAACATTGTCGGTTCTGTTCAAGTAGCTTTATTCTATACAAACATAAACATAAATACAAACTAATCAAAAAACAAATGGCTAAAAAGTTCCATGAAATGGCTAAAAAGTTCCATGAAGGGAATGAAAGTGCTTACCAGTTGGATTTTTGTGTAATAAAGTCAATTTGTGCTTTTAGCCATTCGTTTTTTGATTATTTTGCCTTTTTATGAATATTGTATTTGTTTGTTTGGAAGTTTTGTGAGGTATATATGCAAACTAGTCTTCTCATGGATAAATGTTCACACTCTGGCTGTACTCACAAAATGGCACTGAAGCTAGCACGTGCCTGCTATTTATATACACAATCAGGTCTTAGAAATGCTTTTTAAAGGTACAACACATATGTTATTCTACATCATCCCTCTTTGAGAAATGACATTGACAACACTGACTGACATGCTATATGTACAAATTAATTTGCCATCATACTATATATATATATATATATATATATATATATATATATATATATATATATATATATATATATATATATATATATATATATATATATATATATATAGATATATATATATACATTTGGATTTTAGCAACTGGGATTATCTCTGCTGAATGTTCAACCTTAGGGAAGTTATGAACATTATCAGAAATGGTAGTGGGAATCAAAACATGTTCTGGAACAGGAACATTGTCTGAATCAATCTGAGATTTAGCGTTTATATCATAGGAACATTGCTGCGATAGTGGTCCTGATACAGGAAGTAGATGTCTGTGATTTCTCCTGTACTCTGCACCCTCGGATTTCACAGGATAGGATCTCGGCTCTTCACATATATTTGTTACGTGACCAATCCAGTCAAAACCTTTCACTGTTTGTATCCTCACTGTCTGTCCTTCTTTCAACGGATGAAGAAATCTGCTCAATTTGTCGTAGCTGAACTTCTGGAAAGCATGCTTTCTAAATAATTGGGCTTTGATTGCTTTGTTGTTTTTTGCTTTAGGCCTCAATATCTTGATCTGATAGGCAGTGTTGTTCTGGTTTGCCTAGACAGAAATCTCTGAGCAGGTTAGCCAAGTATATCATCACAGGGTATGTCTCTGAGATTGAGTAAATTCAAAAAGACATCGGTATTATCATGCTTTGACTTCTCTAGTAGTTGCTTTGCACTCTGTACTGCCTGTTCAGCTAGACCATTTGACTGCAGATATTCTGGACTACTAGTAACATGTACAAAGTCCCATTCTCTTGCAAATTTCTGAAATAACTGACTGGTAATTTGGGTACCATTGTCAGAGATAAGCTTTTGTGGACTTCCATGAACTGAGAAATGATATTTCAGCTTAGTAATAACAGTAGTAGATGTTAGCTTAGGTAGTAAATTGAACTCAAACCAGTACTAAGTAATGTTGATTGTTCCACTAGAATATGTCAGTGACTACTGTTGACCAAGGTAGTTCAGGAACTTTACTTAGTAGAAGTGGTTCTTTTTGCAAATGTGGTTTAGTACTATTGCATACTGAACAAGCGGAAAGTACTCTATCAATGTCTTTTGCTTGAGAAGTCCAAAATACTAGTCGTCTTTCCCTTCTTTTGGTAACTTCAGAACCTGGGTGACCACGATGCAAAATCTGGTTGTATTCTTGTTGTAAGGAAGCAGGAACAACAATTTTTAGGATGTTTGAAAATAATGCCATCTTCCATCAATATCTCATCTCTGTAAGGAAAGTAGGGTTGCACTTCAGGTGGTACACTAGATTGCTTTGATGGCCATCCAGCATTAATGCAGTAGTTGACCTTTTGCAAAATTGGATCAGTCTTTCTATGATCTCTTAGCTCATCAAGTCTTGTGGTAGAAAAATGATGCACTTCCATGACACTGAAGTCAAAATTTTTGGCGTAAAGCTAGTCTGTATTTCTGGGTGATCTGTGTAAGGTATCAGCCAGATAAGGAAGTTTGCCTTTTGTATAGACCATTTTGAAGTTTTACTTTTGCAATTCAAGCATCATTCTTTGCAACCTTGCTGGAGCTGAATGCATAGGCTTCTTTAAAATAGTAACCAGAGGTTGATGATCAGTTTCATCTGAATTTTTCGACCATAGATATAATCATGAAACTTGGAACATGCAAGCACTACTGCCAAAAGTTCTTTCTCAATCTGAGCATACTGCATTTCAGATTGAGAAAGTGTTCTAGATGCATAGGCTATTGGTCTACGCTCTTGAAGAATAACTGCACCTAGACTAAATTTTGAAGCATTGCAGGAAAGAGTTACTGGTTTGTTGACATTATAGTATCTTAATGTAGGTGGAGTAGTAATTTTCTGTTTAAGGTCTTCACATGCTTTCGGGTGATGTTCTAACCATGACCATGTAACATTCAGACATGTTAGCTCTCTCAAAGGCATTGTCAACTCACTGACGCCTGGTATAAACTTGCCTAAATAGTTGACCATACCAAGAAAACGTTGTATAGCTTGTACATTATCTGGTGCTGGCATCTCAAGAATGGCTGCTTGCCTGGATGGATCTGGTCTCAAGCCAATTGTAGTAAATAAAAGACCTATATATGTAACTTCTGGTAGTCTGAATTTGCATTTTAGAGTACTGAGTTTTAAGTTCACTTCACATATTCTGTCTAGAACTCTCTTAAGATTTCTCGTATGCTCTGCTTCACCATTGCCTCTGACTAACAAATCATCTACTATTATGGCACAAGGATAACCTGATAAAATTTGCTCCATTGCACGCTGAAAGACCTCACTTGCAGAATTTATTCCAAATGGCATCCTAAGAAATCTGTATCTTCCAAATGGGGTATTGAGTGTAGTCAGTAATGAAGATTTGTTGACAAGCATCACTTGCCAAAATGAACTTTTTGCATCTAAGACAGAAAAAACAGTGCATTTTGGTATTAGAGCTGCAACTTCTTCAACTGTATACATGAGATGATGCAGTCTTTTTAATGCTTTATCCAAATCGCTTGGGTCAATGCATATTCTGATTTCATCTGAGCCTTTTTTGTGAGCTGCTACCATGGATGACACCTATTTGGTAGGTTCTGTAACTGGACATATTACACCTTGCTGCACCATTTTGTCCATCTGAGCTTTGACTTTATGCTGCATAGCTATAGGAACATTTTTTGCATGTCTAACTACTGGACTGATCTCTGGGTCTAACGTCATAGAATACACAACTAGAAGTTTGCCCAACTTGTCATCAAAAACACCAGCATACTCTGAAAAAATAGTGTTAGTAAACTGGAACTAGGACATGTACTTATTTGATTAATTTCTTTGGTAAAAGAAAGTAGATTCATTCTCAAACTGTCTCTGAGACCCAGTAATGACTGCACAGGTCTTTGAACCACATAGAATAATAAGCTATAACAGTTCTTGGCCACATAACATGAAAGCACTACTGAGCCTTCGGTTTGACGTTCTTGTCCTCCACATACAACAAGTTTCATACAACTGATCACATTTAGTTGTTCATCAGCTCTCACCTTAGCAACTGTATCTGTTGCCATAACATTACACTTTGAACCAGTATCTACTTTGAACTTGGTAGATTTACCATTGATCTGGACAGTGCAAAATACTTCATTCTTTGCCAATAAATCTACTGCATCAGTATTTTCATCAGTCACTGAGACACCATCTACATAGAAAGCAGACTGTTGCAGTTCAACTTTATCAATTTGTTTTTCTGAATGACCCTTCTTTATAACAGTATGAGGCTTACTTGATTTGTAAATTTTTTGAAAATGGTTCCATTTCTTACATTTATGGCATTGCTGACAAAATGCTAAGCACTTTTCTCTTTTATACTCATGGTTGGTGCCACAATTGTGACAGCTAACAATAAAGCTTGAATTGGATTTTGCTGATTCACCCTTGTACAGCACTGAGCACGGTCCTTTAACTGAACTAGTCTTAGAACTTGCTGGAAGATTGCGGGTTTTCCTTTCCACACCTACAGGGGCTACTGCTGCCACGTGCTTAGGCTTGCTTCTGCCTGCCACATATTGCATGCTGTCTACATTTGCTCTGGGGCATCCTGAAACCATGCTCTTATCACTTACAAGCATATTTGTGTGCCTTTCTGTAACTTCAAGAATTTGACAAATTTCGGTAGCTTTGCTCAGCATTAAGTCACTGTCACAAAGCAAAATCTTCCTCACAGCAGCATTATTAATATCACAAATGAGCCTGTCCTTTATTAACTTATCTTTCAAGTTACCAAAATTGCATCTTTTAGCTTTATTTCTCAGGTCAGTAATATAAGCTGCAAAGGTTTCTCCTTGCTTTTGATCTCTTGTGTAAAACAAATGCCTCTCTAATGTAACATTGGTCTGGGAGTTGCACATTTCTCTAATTTTGCACTTCAGACACTCAGGGTCTTCCCTTGATTCAGCCTGTACAATAACATGATGCTTTTCCCCTTCACCTTCATACACTGCTAGTGCATATACAAATTAACTCTCTTTCTATGGCCCCTGACCTTGCTAGATTTAGCAAAATGAATGCCCTGGTGCATGCATCTTTATCAGAATAAGCTGTTTATATAAACATATCATACTGTTGTGCAAATATTCTCCAATTCTTTGCAATATTCTCATCAAATACAGGTGGTAGCGGTTTACAAAAACCTTCTGCCATATTAATATATCTCAGTGAAGACTTTTGCCAGTATGCATGAACACACACACACACACACACACACACACACACACACACACACACACACACACACATACACAGACACACACACACAAACGTTAACAACTACAAAACACCAATGCTGCACAAAGAGGACTGACTACTTCTAAAGTCAAAAAACAAACTTTTCTTTAGGAAAAGTTGAAGACGTAGATAACAATCTAAGTCTATACAGAAAATCCCAAGAATCTACTATATAAGAAGGTAATTTTTGATTGTGTGTTATTTTCAATTAGTCCCAGGCTTGTTACGTACTAGTATGGTTACACTTCATAATCTCGAATTACTGAAATCCCAAATTTCAGTAACCTGAGACCATGAGTGCCGAAAGTGCATAAGAGCAAATTTGAATATCTTGAATCCGTGCATATGCATTTCTGGTACGTCACGTGTAGTGTTATGGTGCCTGAGACTGCAGGTGTGTGAGTGTTTGTGTGTGTTTATGTACATTGTATGTGTGGGTAAGGGTAGGGAGGTGTAAGTGTGAGTGTTGGATTGTTGGTGTTTGTGTATGTATGGTATGTATTTGTGTGCGAGCGAGTGGAGGATGGCGTGGTGTGAGTTTTTTTTTATGTATGTGCGACCTCGAAGTTGGTATATATAAGTGGGGGGGTGCGGGGCACAGCCCTCCACATGGAGGGTGCTGGGGGGCTTGCCCCCCTGCTTATATGTAGTGTAGGGTTGTGTGGTTTGTGTGCTGTGGGTGGAATGGTGTATGTGTTATGTGGTGTATCGTGTATGTATGTTCGTGACTGTGTGATTCGAGGTTGTGGATTTTGGTATTGTGAATGATTCGACTTTATAGTCTTGGGTTACTGAAATTCGGGATTTCAGTAATTCGAGATTATGAAGTGAAACCACTAGTATTCATTAACTTATTCATTTGATTGGTTGGATTTTATTGATTTGTTATTTAACATGAAGTGTTTGTGTGAGAAAATGTTTCTGAGGAAGTCTTTGTGAACAAATAGTGAATATTAAACTTGGACTACACTAAAAAAACATTTTGGGGTCAGTCTTCTTTGTGCAGCATTGGTGTTTTGTAGTTGAGTGCATTTTTTATACTGAGCCTGGCCGTTTCTGTTTTTTTTTTATTTGGTGAACACACATACATGTACATATGCCTGAAATTTACACCAGTATTTGTAACTATGCCCATTAGAACAACAAGCCTCTGTATAACTGAACTTTGCAAAATACATTTCCTGGGCACTGCCATACTCTTGAAATCACTGTACTGTAAAAGTCACTTATCATCATTTTAAGAAAAAATAACTGCACCATGTGAATAAACTGGGTGGAAGAAGCTCAGGGTAAGAAATATTTCGAAGCAATTGCACTTTGCGAATAAACAGTATACTGCACACTGAAATTTCTCCGAAATGATGGTACTTTGCTAAACAACTCTGTATACTGCAAGAAATACGTTGTAATGATGGCAGTCTATGAATAGACACACCCAGCACAAGAAACTTTTTGAAACGGCTGTATTTGACAGCGCTTTATGAAATTGTGGCACTTTGCACATAACAAACTCCTCAGAATAAATGCGCAGTAATAAACACACACTGTAAGCACTTTTTCACACTTTTGAGATACTTCAAATAACTCTAGTTATACTATTCAGAGCTCCAACCAATACAAAGTAGTAGTTTATGCCAAAACACAGTAATTCTCAAATAAACATGCAATTGCCTTGCTTTATTTATACTCAAAGTGTCCTTTTTGCCTTTGTTATATTTGTTTTGCTCATTTAATCTCTTTTCATGCCCATTATATTACCTTGTGCTCGTTTTAACTCTAAACATGCTCGTTTTACTTTAAACATGTTCATTTTGCAATTCTGAGGTAATTTTGAACCCTTTATGTGCTTTTCTGATGCTCATTTTATCAAATTTCTTAATTTCAAACATTTCATTTAATTAATATACGTTTTTATTTTATTCATTTATTTATTTATTGACATTTGTTAACCGGGTTAGTCTAACTGAGCCAGGGGACCATTTTCAGTGGAGACCCAAGGAGAAAAGCTCCAGAAGTATTACATATTTTTACAATAAAAATCAAATCAAAAATAAAAATGAGTAAAAAATTAAAACCACCATGAAACATGATAAGAAACATAACAGAATATCTTTACATAGAGTAGGTTAAATAACAAGTGAGAGGTCTAGAAAATATGACACATGAAGTACATACAAATAGGTAAACCATTCAATCAAAAATATTTTTTTAAATAAAGATATATATGAATGTATATGCTATGAGAGTGGGCTGCCATGGTGGTACAGCAGTTAGCATTGTTGCCTCACAGCAAGAGGTTCTCTGGTTCGATCCTCGGCTGGGGTGCCTTCTGTGCAGAGTCTGCATGTCCTCCCTGTGGTCACGTGGGTTTCCTCCAGGTGCTCCGGTTTCCTCCCAAAGACATTCTGTAGGTGGATTGGACACTCTAAATTGTCCCTAGGCATGAAACTCTACTGCCAATCATGAGTGGATAGGTGATCCACTGTGGCGACCCCTAACCAGGAAAAGAAGAAGAAGCAGATATGCTATGATAGTGAGGCGAGTGGGAGGTATAAAGGTATATGAGGGAAGTAAAAAGTAGAATAGGGAAAAGGAGTTAAAGTTGAGAAGAGAAGAGGCTAGATCAAATAGGGGTTATACAAGGGCAGGACCATGTACTCTGAAGAAAATGTAAGTTCTTTTTTGAACTGTGTTTTTGATGAATGCTTCTTATGTTTTGAGGGAGTGAGTTCCAAGTATGTGCAACAGAGTATTTATAGAGGGGCTTTCCTATATTTTTATTGGGTTTATATTTGTTGGAAGGGCAGGAAGAGGGGTCATTCAGGATAAAATGTGTTATGTAAAGTTGGGGTAGAAGTAGTTGCGTAGAGAATTCTGGCCATTGGAGTGATTTAAGGGTGAGACAGTGGTGGGATTTATAGGGGAGATTAGAGGCAAACCTGGCCATTTTATAATATGTTTGCTCTAGTTTAGTGATAAGTGAATTTTGAACATTAGTAAGGACAGGGGCAGCAAACTGAAGACAGGTGAAAAGAAAAGACTGAGCAAGGGAAGGTTTAGAAGAAGATGATAGAGATTTCTGGTTGCGATAGAGAAGTCTGAGTTTCTTGTGGGTCTTTTTTATACATTGTTGGATATGAGTATCACATATTCATTCATCAACAATAATTACTCCAAGTAGTTTGGTATGGGGTTTGGGTTTGATGATGGTATTATCAAGAGACGTGATAAACAAAGAGGGTTTGTGCTGGGTGAGTGTTTTAGGAAAGAAAAGAAGTTTAGTTTTTAATTTAGTATTAATTGGTTATCAGAGAGCCAGGGTTTGATAGAGGTGAAGGTTTGTTGAGTGAGAGCTCAAAGATGTTGTCGGCAGAGGTGATAAGGTTGGAATCATCGGCATATTGTAGAAGCGTAGAGAGGTTTGTTAGTGAATATGCTGAATGGAAGGAGGCCTGGAACTGAATCTTGTGGAACTCCAGTATTTATAGGAAGGAATGGAGAGAGGACAGTTTGTCAGTGGATAGATTGCTGCCTGCCAGAGAGGTAGCTAGAGAACCAGTTGATGGGGGAGGACGAGAGATGTAGATCAGAAGGTTTAGTAAAGAGTTTAACGTGAGAGACAGTATCAAAGACCTTTGAAAGATCAAGGAATAGACAGGAGACAAGCAAGTTATTGTCATGGGCTTCAACTATTGTTTTAGTAAAGGAGAGTAATGCAGTGGCTGTGCTATGGTGGGGTCTAATGCCATGTTGGGTATGAGTAAGGAGATTGTTGTCAAGAAGGTGTTTGATTGAGCATGAGTGCACTTTTCTAAAATTTTAGAAAGGGTGGACATTTTTATGCTTCTCATTTGTTTAATAAATGTTTTTGTTCTATTATTTTGCTCTGTTTTATCTTTTTTTTTACAAAATAGTTTGCTTTGACTGTTAACTCTGCACCTCATGGATCTTAAAAGTAGTCCCTGGAATCCCAGCTCTGACACCATGTCACTCATCTACTCAGGATGAAGTAGACAAATATTGTGGGTTCTGTTCAAGCAGCTTTATTCTATACAAACATAAAGATGTATACAAACTAGTTGTCTCATGCATAGATGTTCACTCTCTGGCTGTACTCACAAAATGACACTGAAACTAGGATATGCCTGCTATTTATATATGCACATTCAAGACTTAGAAATGCTTCTTAAAGGTACAACACATATGTTATTCTACAAAGCCCTAAGGATATGGCTAAGTAAATTAATTAAGGACTACTGGTGACATGATGATCTGTGGTGGACATATCTTCTGCTGTATAATGTTAATTGGACTTTCCACCATGTCTCCCATAGAAGGTTCTAGAATTTTGCTTTGTAGTATGTATTTTCTATAAGTGCCATGCTTTGTCTTTTGTGGCATTTTCTGAGGAACTTTTGACTCATTGTGTTGGGAGAGTGCTTTTATCCAAGTCTTTATACTTAACACTTTACTGTTTAGTTTTTCAATCCCTTCAGCTTTCTATTTGTTGCCTATCAACATCATTAAATTTGCAGCTTCTCAAAATATTCTGTTTTTGTTTTGTTACTCTTTTCTCTGTAAAATTTACCACATCTAAATTCCTTTGCCTGCAGATATATAAATGGGCCCCATACAAGTTCAATGACTTCTCATTCTGTTAACAGCTTTCCTGAGCATTACATTTTATTGATAGGACAGGAAAGTTATCCTGAGAGGAGGAAGGTAGAAGATAAAAGCCAACAGAATTGTATGAGATTAACATAATACTGTCTTGAGAAATACTCCCTTTCCCTGGTATTATGAGATCTTGGAGCTGGTATATAAAAGTAACAAGAGGTATGTGTTTTACTTTCTTTGTTCCAAGGTTATGTCGCTAAGCATGTGCAATGGCATGTTGATCGTTCAAAATCAGTTTGCTTTGATTATATGTAGGTCAACCTAATAATCATTTGATAAACTTACACACACACACACACACACACACACACACATATATATATATATATATATATATATATATATATATATATATATATATATATATATATAATATATATACATTTCTTTATTTATGTATTTATACACATGTATACATATATGCTGTCACTGAAACTGCAGTAGTCATACTAGTTAGCACAGCTTTCCTTTCTGCATATATTTTATACTGTATTAGATATTTTTTTTCTTTTCCAAGTCCATTCTTCTCTGTGAGTTAGGATTGCTTCTATTTTTTGTTCTTTTTCTAGTAGTGCTTCTAATTTCCATACTGTCAAACTATTTTGGTATTGTTTTGTTCTAATCTGCTCTTTTAAAGATCATAAGTTTTAAATGTTGGTTTTAACACTTTTTCTTTCTGCTAACTTCTTTCTTGCTCTTGCCTTATGTGTTCTTTGTGAAAATTATAAGATCTCACATTATCCCAGCTTTTTGCATTGACTGATTGGATTATGCCACAAGGCAGATCTGATTCATCAAATAGACTTCACTTCAAGTGCTCATATTTCTTCCCTACCATCACAATGCACCTGTTCCCTTTGTATCCTTAAACCTCATTTACTGCTTCTGTGAATTAGATGAATCTCTAGCACTCGGAGATAAGTGTTCATTAGAAGCAACTTTTCCATTGTTTCTTAAGTACTATGACTTAACTTGTCTCCCTTATTTCCTCTTTTCTACTGTTCACCTAAAGAAAAACACAAGGGAAAAAGAAAGCTTTTTTCTCCTTCCCACTCTCATGTCTAGATGGGTTCCATTTATAATTTTGAAATACTGAAATCACGAATTTCAGTATTTCAAAATTATAACACCGAAGCCTTGAAATCCCAAAACACCAGAAGCGTGAAATTCAAAATCCCAAAGTACACAGATTTTAAATTAGCGCTTTTGGTGCTGCTGTGTGTCAATGGTTAGGTGTTAGTTCGGATATGTATGTATGTGTAAGTGTGTTGATTAGGGGCTTTAGTATATGTCAGTGTGTGTTGTGACTGTGATGTGTGTGTGCGAGGGACTGTGAAATGTGTGGGTGTGAGTTATCTTTGTGTGTCTGATTGTGCGATCTTGGAGTTAGTATATATAAGTAGGGGGGGTGGGGAGGCGAAGCCCCCCACATGGAGGGTGCATGGGGGATTGCTCCCCTGCTTATATGTGGTCTAGGTTTGTCTGTGTGCTTGTAGGGGGGAGTTGTGTGTATATTTATGTCTGTGCTCTGTGTGTAATGTAGGTTCGGGATTTTGAGTTTCGCGATTATAGGTTTTCCGGATTTGAAGGTTTTGGCTATGTAATTTCAAAATACTGAAATTCGGGATTTCAGTATTTCAAGATTTCACAGTGAACTGGTCTAGATACATTAGGCATTTCAGATCTTCCTTCTCTTGTATAGCTATAGTTATACTTTAAATAGTAATGATACTTACAGTTGTCGCTGCTATTCTTGTTTGTTGCTGTTGTAGTGCTATGCTACCTAGTGTTGAATAGTCTTATTTACTTAAATTAGATAAGGGCTTTAGGAAATGCAACCGATGCAGGCACAAAATTCTGCCCCAGGATATATACAAGTTTTGAGTGATATGCCCGGGAACAAAGCATCTTTAAGCCTCCTATGACATTTGAAAAGGCTTTCAGCCTCACTCCTTACAGAAATTAAAAAAACAAGTTAATCCTAGGGGGTTTTCTACTATTTTTGCTCAGGATAAGGGGAAGGACAAGAAGAAGCAAAAGGAAAAATGAAAGAAAAAGACCACTTTCTGCAGTCCTAAACTCCAAAGAATTCTCAGCAATCGATGTCAACAGTGCCTGGGCTTATGATTATCTTTTGATTACTCCTCCAAAAGGATGGAAAATACTCATGCTTCTGAGCACATACTTTCTGAGTTTTTGCCTTCCTGCCCCTCTTCTCCCTTTTTCCTAAAGCTTCTAGGTCCAGTCAGAGTTCTTCAGCAATTCATTGGGACAGGATGATGTGAGTCTTAGTTAAGGTGCAAATTGATATGGTTGTCATCCTATCTACCTGCTTTTAGGATGGAATGTTTGGCTTTAAGTTTCCACAGAGAGCAGATCCTTCCACAGTATAGGTGTCAGTACCAGTGGTATCAAATTGTTGTCCTGCATGGAGCCTTCTCCTTTGCCACCAGTGGGATCAGTTCCCTTGATACTGACTCTAAAGTATCTGACACATTCCACTTTGACTCCATCAGACTCTATAGGGTCTCTGTGCTACCATGTCCAGGCTGGGTCCACAGCACCATCTTTGGCATTGATCCATTCGGTGCTCTTTTTTGCGTGGAGTTATCAGCATTTGAAGAATTGGCTCTGATATAATTTTCAGAACCATCTGGACTCTCTTCATTAGTGGCTTCAGGTTTGGGACCATCAGTGTCCACATCTTTTTTGGGCCTGCATGATACCAACACAGAAGTTTTGAGTGCCACTGGTTTCCATGTTGGTCTCTGAGTTCATCAAGATGATGATAGACTCATCCCATGAAGCAGGCAAGAGATGCTTCAGCTTTGGCTTCATCTCTTGGCAGTGGTCAGTCTGCAGACATTACTTCCCATAATCATTCCCAAGGACAGAAGATTTCTGAAGGTCTAAAACCAACTCATAGTCAGGGTCAACTTGATACTTTGGGTGCTTCAGATGAGTCCCCTACAGTGTCACCACAAAAAACATGCATGCAGACTGATTAATATCATGGACTTTTTCACGCTGGAGACTAACCTCAGTACCTGTGAAGGATTTCCACAGTCCCTTACAGAAGGCACCGAGTTTAGTAAAATCATAGAATTAATGTGGCAGAGGGGTACATGGCTCATTGCCCCTCCCAGATAAGGAGGTTCCCTTTAAAGCCTTCATATCTTCCAGTCTACCTTCTGGGTGATCTCTCCCACAAGACATATGATGGACCTGAGGAAAGAAAGTGGGAATCAGTTGTGGAGAGCATCTGAAGGCAGGCAGGCAAAATTGTTCACCAACCAAAGGACATACCATACTAGAGCTAGGGCATCCTGGCAAACTATTATTTTGGCAACAGGCTCTAAGAAGAAGCTGACTGATGACAGTCCAGTGAGCTATCACCCAGTAGAGAAACTTGGACAATTAACTGTATAGGAAAGTGAGCTGACACTTCAAGCATATTTGCACTTTGAGAGTTGAACTATCTTACTCACATTATTATATTTTAAAGCAATTTAGCTGAGCAGGTGGGAGACACTTTCAGAAAACTTGGCATGTCAAACACTCAGAAATTATTTGAGTCCCAAGGAGCCACCAGGTTTAGCATTTCCAACTTCTCAATAGAGCTATTGCTTTGCACTCCCAATGGAGTGGTCAGAGTAGCAGGCATTGGCATAAAACATACAATGCCATATCTAGTTCCACATGTGCTCCTTTGTGAACCACTACAACATGTCCATTGTTAGTGCTCAATATGATGTGTTCTTAATCTTCATACCCAAATCACAGGAAAACTTCTTGAAGACTGACCAAGAAGGAATTATTCTGTCCACCTTAGTAGTGTACTTTCTGATCCCCAAAGATCCTTTCCCAAGAATCAAAAGGTGTCATAAGCTCTCTGCTCAAGAAATTCTAGTGCTTTCTGTTCTACCCCTCTTTAGACAAATTCAGCCTATGTCAAAGGAGGTCCCTTTACTGGATGCTGCCCCAGAGGGAGAGGAGAACTGAAAAAAAACAGGAGTCCAGAGGTCCTTCTTTCAAGAAGCAATTTCTGCATCCATGAAAGATTGTTGGATAGTGATTGCTCCACTCTGGGGCAGTCAGGTTCAGACAGCATCTTCACCTAAACACAAGGATGGCAATCAAATTAAGCAACTGTGTGAGGAGCATAATATCCAGAGGTTATGTCATCCACTTCATAACACCCCTGAAAATGCTGTCCATGTCCCTCCTGGCCATACCAACTATCACAGTAGGGCACCAGCCAAAGAGATTGCACAATTCCTACAACAAATTCAGTACAAGAGGTACCACCAGACTAGAGAGAGTTCAGAAATTATTCCAGCTTATTTTTACTTCCCAGGAAGTCAGAGGAACTCAGTCCAGTCCCAGACGTAAGTGGGATAAATGATCACATACAAAAAGACAGTTCCGGATGGTCATAATATAAGCTATTTTTCATAGTGGAGGCTATTTTTTTCTGTGTTAGGAGAAAGGTGACTAGATATGCTCTGTAGAACTTCAGGATGGTTGTTTCTTTATAAAGATCACCAAAGTGTTCGGTAGATATCTTCACTTCTGGTGGTAACCCAATTACTATCCATTCCCAAACATTGCCCTTTGTTCTCAACACAAATTCAAGATGTTCACAAAAGGCAAGGCAATTAATGCAGCCCACCTGAGATTGTGGGGGATACACATAATCCCATACCCGAACAACTGGCTCATGGCAGCCCGTCATATCAGCAAGAGATTATTTGCTTCACTTGTGTCTGCCTTTAGGGATTTCTGTAAGAATTGAAAAATCTCAACTGGTGCCATCAGAGCACAGGATTGTGTATTGTCAATCTTCCAGAGGAAATACTTGAGGATGCCATTCCCTTTTACTCACCACAACTCCACCAGCTCCTCTCACCTTAAAATTCTATGGTACTTGTGGCAGCCTCATTTCTACTAGTTTCTTATGTGAGGTTTTATGTGAAGGTTCTACAGTATACTCTATATGTGCGGTGACCTCAATCAGTAAATTTAATGAATTTTCCACTCTGCCTGTCATTTAAAGTACTAAATGGAGTTCCCCACACTTTCAGCAGGAAGAACTTTCCACCTCCCTTTCCAAGGGTCGTTATGATAATGGATGCCTCCTCTTTGGAATGAGAGGTTGGGGCACTTCAAGAGGAGAATTTCCAGGGCACATAAACTAACAAGATGAGAATCGTTTAATAAATATCCTGTAGAATGACAGTACTCTTAGTATTGCAGGTCTTCCAGGACTTCCTTTCACAAGGTGGGATCACCCTACACAAAGACAAGATATTGGTGGCCAAGTACATTAGCAGTGGGGAGGAACTTAGTCTTATATCCTATGTTGAGATGCTATTAGGGTATGGCAATCAGTGATAAATTCACAACACTTTCAAGTAACAAATTACATTCTGAAATTAGCGGATTATGTAGCCAACAGGCTTAACCCATCAGTGACTCATATGATTTTTTTTTGTGCTTGGACTAGCCTTGCTGCCACCAGTTTGTATCCCTGGCCAGTACCAAGTGCAGTAGCTATACCTTCATCTCTCCTCAGAAACAGTAACCAAGGGATGTTCTGGTTTATCAGTTGCCTCAAAGACTTCTCTATGCCTTTTTCCATTACCATTAACAATGTAAATCCTCCAGATAGCATCTGTCTGAAAGACGACAGCTAGTAATACTTATAGCCACCTTTTGGGTGACGCAGATTTGTTATCACTACTTATGGCTTAACGTAAGGAAACAGCCCTGGCTTCTAAATCTGAAAGTGGATCTACTATCCCACCCATTAACCAAGTTTCTCCAAGTCATCCCCCCTCATACTGGCTGCATGGTCTATCCAGTTCCATTGAGGGCAAAAGGTTTGGCTTATATGTCTAGAATTATCTAAATTCTCTCAGCTTATCCAAAAAGCTCTACACACAAATTCTACAAAAAAAAAATGAAAACCATCAAAGTAAGCATGCCAGCAGGGACAAAATCCCTTCTTAACTCATTTCTCTCAGTCTTACAGTTTTTTCACTTCATTTTTTGAGTAAGGTTCCAGTTAATCATCCATCAAGGTGCACCAATCTGCCATCTCTAACTTTCAAGGATTTAATTCCTAATCCTTAGGTGTGCAAAAGGCCTGGAAGGCCTTTGTCAAAGGAATCTTCCTCCTATAAACTTCAGTTAAGGACCACACTCATCTGCTGTATCTCAGTTTGGTCATAGAACTATTAACTCATTCCCCTTTTAACTGGCATCCTTTTCGGACTTCAAATCCATGTCTTCCAGAAAGAAAGAGTTTCTTGCAAAACCAACCTGTCCTTTATGCCAAAGGTTGCCTCAAAATTTTCTCTCAAGCAAGTGATTCATCTTCCTGTCTTTTTCCTGAGATATTCCAACAAAGAGGAGTATTTTTGCTTATATAAGAATTTCACATACAGTTACATTTTTACTTGTATCTTACTGACTCAATTAAAAAGATGAACAATTGCTTATTTAGTTAGTTAGTTAGTCAGTTAGTTAGCTAGTTAGTTAGTCAGTCTGTCAGTCAGCTAGTTAGTTAGTCAGTCTGTCAGTCAGCTAGTTAGTTAGTTATTTTGCACCTTCCTCAACTGATAAAAAGTTTTCAAAGAAAGCTAGTCCTGATGGTTCTCCAATTGTATAAAATTCATATATCAGTCTAATAATAAAACCATATTATCAAAGCCTAGAGCTCATTCCACAAGTTTTATAACAATTTTTTCCGCCTTCTTTTGGAAATCTTCAATTGGTGATAGTTGTATAATAGCAATATAGTCTACCTTGCACATCTTTATCAAGCATTATAAACCGGGTTTGATCTTGAGGTTGAGATCTTCATTTAGGGCTAGTATTTAAAAGGGCATCCATCACGATTCCACCCAGGACGATGGATAGCTGGGGAATCAATTCCATCAGTGAGAGAAATTGGATAGGATAATGTAAGATACAGAAGTAACTAGTCTATCCACTTCAAAAAAAAGCCTTTGCTACCACAAATTTATATGCCCTTTTGTGTTAGACAAACCCAGGAGACATAACCTAGAACCACCCTTCTTTTATCTCTTAATTCTTCATGCATGAGTGGTCCTGTGCTTAGGGTTTATGTAGCAGACGTGATCTGAGCACTCAAAGAGGAGAGGTGCATTCTGAGAGCAGAGAATGATACTGATATATTTGTGGAACTGGAACCACCTTACATATCTCTCAACCTGCAGACATTAAAAATAGGAGCAAAGGCCTTTGAAAGTAGATACATCCAGCAACAAATCTGGACATCCAATTAGCATAAAATTTAAATACCAGATAGTGCATAACTCTACCTGTATAAATGAGGGATGCTACTTAGAAGCATGGATAAAGAACATAGAGTGACAAAGATAATGAAAAAAATAAGTATATTATCAAAGTGTCAGTGTAAGATCTGTAGAGTTTAATGAAGTATTTTACAGAATTCTATCACACAAGGTCATTTAATTGTGTTTCAGAAAAAATGAGATGTAAGATATGTATCCTCTTTCTTTAAATTATTGTTGCTGTGCTTATATTAGTCATGCAGTGTGGTTTTCTGTGTACTGGGCAGCTTCAAAATCACATACGATAAGGGGATTCAGAAAATAATGTGATGGGGTGAATCAGGCCTGCAAATATGGACATACCTTCAAACATAATGACATTATGAGTAGGGCTAAAGTAGGACTGAGAATAGGAATGTTGTTTCAAAACAGGGACAGTTGAGAAGTCTGTCATCTTGCAAAATAATCCCATCAGCCAAAGTGGACAGGCTAACGAAAAATGAAGATCCATCATTATAGTAAGTAAATAACTTCTGTTTTGTTGCATAATAGAATCTGTACATGGTCAGAGCCACATAGGTTATTTATCTACATTTTATTGTTAGAAATTCAAATTATCCTGATCTCCTCATACTAAATGAGTACTTCCTGTTATCCAAGTATTCACCCAGTCTATTTTTGATGGTATATAATGTTCTAGCTGATTTGACTTCAAAGAGTAACCTGTTCTATAATTTCGATATTGATTGCGTATTGTATTTATCTTTGTTAACTGTTTTGTTGAGCTGTGTCTTGTATATTATACAATGACTGGCCATTAATATTTGAAAAGGAGCATGCTGATTGGGCTGACCAATCAGCGCATCTGTTTTAAATCTGGTTGCCTAGACATTTTCCATTAAATTTACTTTTATTTCATTGTTTTAATAAGCTGACAAAACTGGAGATGAAAACGAACAGCAGGGATGATACAGAGAAAAATAAAAGGATAATCAGGTACATTATATGAAATTAACTAAAAGTACTGGATTATCCTTTCATTTCCTCTGTCCCATCTCTCCTGTATGTTACAAGCCTCCCAATTTGTTTGTTTCTTTTTTTTATTTTTAGTTAAAAAAAAAGAAATGAAAAAAAGAGATATTCCTTTCTCTGTTGCTTCTTCGCACAGTGCTGGTGTACTGCAAAAGCATAGGACGCAAGTCCCATATGCATGCACAGTGCATCAGCAATGCTCCAGAATATCAAAGGAAAAGCAGAAGTCTACCATGGCACTGTTATACAATGACATTATTTAAGAAAAGTAAGTATTTTTTTTTTCTTAAATAATGTCATTGTACAATAGCAATAATCAACTCCATGGTGTGGTATATTATAGCAATAACCCACGCCTGGGTGTGGGTAATGCTGGATTTACCCACGGTTGGTGTGGTTTGGTCACGAGGGTGAAGCCCAAGTGGCCAAACAAAGTCAACTGTGGGTAAATCCAGCATTACCTACACCCAGAAGTGGGTTATTGCTATTATACAATGACATCATTTAAGAAAAAAAATAATTACTTTTCTTAAATAATGGCATTGTATAATGCCTCCTTGCTGCCCTTCCGCAGCTGTCTGGTATTCTGTGGCAGTTCTGATGTACTGCGCATGCATATGCCCACACAGTACATCAGAGATGTGGGCAAAAGCAATGGAGAAAGCAAGATCTCCGTTGCTTTTTACAAACCGTCTCGCTATGTTAAAGGAGTTTAACATAGCGAGACAGCTTTAAAAAAAGCAACGGAGAATCTCCGTTGCTTTTTTTAAAGCTGTCTCTCTATGTTAAACTCGTTTAACATAGTGAGACAGTGTGAAGCAATGGAGATCTTGCATTCTCCTTTGCTGTAAAAAAAAGAGTTATAGTAATGGAAAAAGTCCGGGCGACCGGACCTTTTTCCATTACTAAACTCAGATTTACAACGTGCACGCTGACCAATCAGCATGCACGTTTTTGAATATTAATAGGGGGTTGTTGTATAATGAAGATTTACCCACAGTTGCCTTTCTTTAATCAATCAGGCTTTTCCCTCATTATTAAACCATACCAACCATGGGTAAATCTTCAATATACACACCGACATAGTTTGGTATTGTTATATGAGACCCAGTCCCTGATAATATGATATTGTTCTTCCCTATTCAAGTCAATTACCTTTCATAGATCAATATTAGCCACAGACAGGTTAGCAAGGCGCATTTTTCCCTATCCCATCTACATAAAATACTATGTAGGTTAATATGTTTGAGCTTATCTGTATAGACTAAATACTTAATATTTTTTCGCTTCTAAGTAATTTATCTTTGGATTGATTCTTAGTTTCCTAAATCAGTCATAGTTAAATCACTGAAGCAAAGACTATACAAATGGGTCTAACTGTGTATAAAAACAAAGCCAATAATATTTGAGGCTCTCTCAATTAAATTGTCTTAAATATTAGCTCAGTTTGTTGCACTGCCTTATTTTTATATCCTGTAAATGTTGTATAAATGTGAGTTCTTTCCTAATTGTTGCACCAATGCCCTTTTCCTGGCTAATTATTTTCAACTTATCTTAGCCCATCCTTATCCTGGTATTTTCCAACTTTACTTTTCTGGATGTTTAATTTTAGTCCCTTACTTGCAGACCCTATTTGTAAAGAATGTAAAGATGCATTTCTGTCTTCCATATCTGCTGGCTTCTCAATAACTGTATGAAACTTAAAATCATCTGCATATTTGCACATCCAAAATTTCGAAGAGCTAGGAAGTGCTAAGATGACCATATTAAACCATACAGGTCCAAGAACAGAGTCTTATGAGATGCCAGCTGTTGTTCCTTTCCATGATGAATTTATATAATGTAATAGGACACCATGTTCTGGAGTCTGTATGTCCTGCCTGTGGTCGCATGGGTTTCCTCAGGGTGCTCCGGTTTCCTCCCACATCCCTAAGACATGCAGTAGGTGAATTGGACACTCTAAATTGGCACTAGGTGTGAATGTATGCACATGTGTGCCTTCTGTGGAAGATTGGGCACCGGGCTGGCAATTCGACCCCGTAAAACTCTACTGCCAATCATGAGCAGAAAGATGATCTGCTGTGGCAACCCCTAACCGGGAAAAGCCGAAAGAAGAATAGGACACCCTGTTCTGTGTTAGATAAACAATTTCATATTCAGCTAATTGTGCAGGGATTCACTGCTGTAGTGATCATACTAGTTAAATTTGGTAATGAGACAAGGTATTAACAGCTTTAGACATGTCCAAGTACACCATTGGTCAATGTTTTCATTGTTAGCACACCTTAGCTATCATTCTATAAAACTTTATCTTTTAAGTTAGTCTTGATCATCCTTTCATATAGCTGCCTTGATTGTCATCTAATTCAGCATCCTATTTATATTCTCTAATGAGTTGGAGTAGACAATGCTCAAAACACATTCCAACCACAGGTGTCAAGCTAACAGGTCAATAGTCCATTGTATCTTGTCTATTCTCTCTGTTATAGACTGAGACTAGATATGATCTTTCTTCTTTCTACTGGTACAAATCCCTTTATCAAAATGTCTTTGAACATATTAATCAATGAGTTTAGTATGTCTCATGATATTAGATTAATAATTTGACCTGAAATACCTTCTGGGTCCAGATAACATGCTTTTTAAATCATTCTTGGAGCATTGTACATCATCTTCTACTATTTTAGGAATGAGATAGGTGAGAATTTCATGAAGTACCATCTTTTTTTTTTATTAGAGGTACTGCAATGTATTAATTAAGAGTTTCTGCTATATCTTTGTTGACATAATTAGTTGCCCACTGGTGTAAAGTGCAACAATATCTGCTTAAAAGTACCTAGTAGTATATATATTATTTTAAAACTGTTTCTTATTTTCCTTAATACCTAACTATGAAAATTATTTTTCCCTGCATTGCATGGTTCAGTATCTTAGTGATAGCATTCTAAAGATCTTTCATTGGAATAGGTTCTTTCATCTTATACAACCTATATCTAATTTCTTTTCTTTCTTGCTGTCTATTTTTTGTTTAGAGGTTAGAGTAAAATATCACAGGGTTTTGTTGTTAAATCACCAATTGATTTGACTTTATGATTTTTCATATGTTCTTATTAAATGGCCATCCACCATTCTATTGACTTAATACCAGTCATATTAATTTATTTATTTGAAGGAATTTGCCATGTCGTTATTTTTCTGTATTAGTGAGTTATAGCTCTTTTAAGTTGTTTTAAATCTGTAAGATCAAACAAATTGAGTCATGATCAGATGGCTTCAATAGCTGTGCCAGTACTGTATTTCTAACTAATCTTTTCTATATTTGCATATTACAAAATGAATACACTTTTTGAACTTGTTGGGATGTGTACTTAATGGATGAATTTTAAAGAATTTGTTGTATACACAACATTTTCTTTTAGATGTGAGTTAATGTGACATGAAATCCCATTTATGTTATGGTAGTTAAAATCACTAGTTATTAGTGTGTGTAGATCATCTAAAATTTATTCTCATTTTTAATGAAATAAATTATATGTAATAGCATCCAGTTTTTTGCTTCTGTAGGCTAAAACAAGTCTGAGTGCATCCCATGGACTGACATCTTCTAAGAAAACATTTAAACTTTCTACACCGTTTTCTAATCATTCTAAGCAAGAAGCTAAAGATTCATGTGTTTGGAGGAGAATTCCACCTCTTACTTTATTTTTTCTTATGTTCTCATACCGTCTTATATTTATTTTTCTTTCTTTTTAACCTTTGTGTGTAAAAGCTAGTTCTCTCTGCAAAGCTAGTTCTCTGTGCTATCTTAAGTTTTAATTATAGCTATGATTCCATACTGATATTGTTGAATTAAGAAATCAGTTCAGCATTCTTTTTTTTACCTTTGTCATAGCCGGCTTTAGGCACCAGCACCACTGTAAGTTATCTTATTTTGATATTTTGTAACATGTCTGTCAAAAGAACAAAAGCTAGTACAGGAATCTTGCATATTTAATAAACCAGGTGGGTAATAACTCTTATTTATAGCTCCTTTAAAATTCAAAGATATCGCTGGTTATAGTAACAGTGTTTTATCAAGCAATAGCTTTCAGAATTCCATTATATATTTTACCACTGACATAGTGAAACCTGCTGGTGGACATTCTCTCCACTAAAACTTTCAACATATCCAGATTTAGGTACCTGCAAAACCCATTGATGAATGAGGAGGAAAAAATATATTAATTTCCTGATTAGGCAAGGTAAGCACTACAGAGGTCATTAGCCCAGCGTGACTGATCTCAATGCATACTTTGGAGTTTAAAACAGCTGATGCTTCTGATCTTCAGGGATGGTTTTCTCTTACAGGGAGTTTTATAAATACTGACAGAAGAGCAGATACTGTAACTCCCAACTTCTTTGCTGAATAATTCAGCGCAATACCAATAATACCAGAATAAAGACTCAGAATCAGGAACACGTTTTAAATATTACTCTAATTCAATTAAAAAGTTAATAGAATAACACATTTTGCATCGATATCCATTTTTTTGCTCAACAAGTATAAAACTCAGATATCTGGATTTATTGGTTGTCTGTAGTCCTGAATGATTCACAAGCAAATCAAACTTTTTATGAAGGGCAGAGCAAAATTATGGGCAAAATCAGGGAAGGTCTGTGAAATCAGCAGCAGCAACAGGTTTGCATTACTCCTCACTGAGGTAAATAAAATTGACTTACACCTGCCACAGTTTAACTGCTAAATAGCAATCACTGATCTGGTGTGCCAGC
The DNA here is from genome assembly GCF_019279795.1 of Protopterus annectens. Taxonomy (NCBI): domain Eukaryota; kingdom Metazoa; phylum Chordata; order Ceratodontiformes; family Protopteridae; genus Protopterus; species Protopterus annectens. Next base: position 243,801,082 of record NC_056730.1, on the reverse strand, counting down.
ACCAGTGGTACAAAACTAGTATTGCTACTGCTTGTGTGTGTGTGTGTGTGTGTGTGTGTGTGTGTATCAGTTATTTTTATCTGTGTCCACACACCCAGTAATGCCAGGACACATACAAGTAATTATATTTCAAAAGTGAGGCATAAAGTATGTCACAGAGCATTTAAACACTTAGATATTCTAAGAATCTGATTATATAAATGGATACATAATCATCCTTGACTTTGTTGAAGCCCCACAGAAGCTTTTGCTGTTGGGGGAAAGTGAGGAGGAAAAGATGTATTAATTTTCTGATTTTAATCTGAACAGGCTATGATATGACCCTGTTAGGATAAAGCTGATAATGGCCTCTCCTCAACTATAGCCATGCTAATACCAGCCCTGCTTGGAAATGTTTGTGTGTGTAGGGGTTATTCTTTAATTTTCGTCACATTCAAACCTTAGAGGTGTGCACATGAGGTCATTACAGCTTGTGTTTGGGTTCAGGACAGTGTGGTCATTATTTTCTTTTACTTTTCTCACAGACCTCAGAGGTGTACAAAAAAGGTTACTATGGCTTGTGTAGGGTCAGGGCACTGTCTAGGAACAACAAAGTAGAATATATTACTGCAGTCGTCATTATTTGTTTCACTTTCCTCATAATCACACTTCAGGAATGCATGCAGGTGGGTTGAGGATGAGGAGGCATACTATGCATGTGTATGTCTGCAGTCACTTAAAATACATGAGTTTGAACCTCTGCTTTCATCCCAGCCAAACACCAGAGCGATGCTTAGGCAGTCGGGGTAGGGAGGCAGGCATTTCCCAGATATGACTTGTGTGTCCAGACAACAACTAGCTTGTAAGTTTATTGTTGCTACAATTTTGTCATCTTTGAACATTTAGTCTTGGGTACAACATATGTCTTTCTTGAAAGAAAAAAAAAATAAAAGACTGAAATTCTTTTATTACTCATGTTTTTCATTTACGCCACCACTGGATTAAAAGGCTGGGAGAATGCTGTAAAATACATGCCAGAACATCTATAACCTGATGGTTTCTTGGGCCCTGGCTTATTTGAATTATTTCCCAAATGATTATTACTGTGCTGTCTTGGTCAGAAAAGGTGTGTTGACAGAATGGAAGGAAAACTAAAGCTGTACAGCAACACAATTTCTTTTCTCAATCATAATTTCTGTTCAAGTCATCATTGATTGAAAAGAATGTGTAAAAAGAAAAAAAAATCTTTAAAATGTAGTTCAGAGCATATAGGGAGTTATGGCTTGCTGGCAAAATGAGAGAAAAGGAAGAAAAAAAGTAGTGTGCATAGTATGGGAAGCCCAAGATGGAGGAAAAACAGGGGAAGACTGGAGGGTGTGAGTGTATATGGAGGTGGGATGCTGAAACAGTAGGTCTAGGGTGCCATTTCACCCAAGTCCAGACCTTTACATAAAGCTGCTGCAATGTATCATTGTTGCAACTAAATGCCAGTAACTGTAAATGTCACTGTGAGATGGTCCAACATAGTGTGCTACACAGGCCTGTCGTAATGTAAGAGTATTGTAGCTACAGGTCAGTCTGTGTGTACACCTCCTAAAAGTTTGCATTAGGAACTAAATGTTGCTGGTGGCAGTGACAACATGATACATAGACTTGTGACATTTGCTGGGGGCCCCCAAAATGCTAACACCGGCCCTGACCTTTGTGCATTGGTTTTATAGCATTTATTTGTCTATTATATTTGCTGTTTACATTTCTTTTAGTGCATTTCTCCCTAATGAAATTAATTCCTTGAATATTTTTTTTAAAAAGGTACCCCCTTTACAGCTTAAGTATAGTGAATTCTTCCCATATTGCAATTACTCTAATGCCTTTTAAATCACTATGCTTTCTTAGCAAGGTGATAAAAATACAGACCTTTGTAAATACATAATCTGTAGAAATGGGACATAACATTTCAAGAAGGCTTATTTGCATTTTTTTCTTCTTGACTGAATTTAAATATTTTTGTTCTCAGCTGCCTTCATATTAATATTGGACCATTTGTCAAGTAATTTGTCCAAGTCACAATTCATATTTTACAGTAAGTATATTTTTTTTAGGCCAATCATGGGATACCTAAACGCTAGGCTTTTTCATAATTTTTTTTTTGTAGATGCTGGAATAATGTATTTATTTAATTTTTTTGTGATTTTAGCTATTAGCCAAAATGTGACTCACCAAGTAAGAGTAGATCCGTATTTCTTTTTGTTATTCCAACAATATTTAGATTATCTTTCTGTTTGTTAGAAATTGTAACAGTGACACTACTAGTGCAATTTGTGTAATATTTTATTGTACAGGATGCTTCAACATGTATCCTATCCAGTTTATCCATTTGACTTTATTTTCTTGTTTTTTTTTTTTTTTTTCTTTTTATAGGATCAGCTTGGTTATTGCCTTCCATTACCTTACATGTGTTCTTTTTATACCTTTAATTTTACTAATTGCTAGGGGAATTATTGTAGTTTGTAGTGTTGTAGTTTTCAACCCCGCCTTTGATTTTACTAATTGCTAGGGGAATAATTGTAGTTTGTAGTACTATAGTTTTGATCCCCAACTGCTTGTTTTCAGTCATCACCTTGGACATTTGCCATTCTTAATACCTTTGATTTTACTAATTGCTAGGGGAATTATTGTAGTTTGTGGTATTGTAGTTTTCATCCTCACCTGCTTTTTTTTCTGTCATCACCTTGGACATTTGTCATTCTTAATGCAACATGACCTTCCACACTGTGCATCACTCGCTCTATACTACTTTTTTATATGGTTGATATTCACTCCTAAACTGTCAAGATTTTGGTTTTGTAAAAACAAATAAAGAAAATAGCAGTGTCTTCTTCGGTTACCACACTTTAATAAAACAATAAAATCGCCTCCAGTTGGTGCTTTCATCTCAACTCTACAGTTACTTCTTCAGACTGAGGTTAATGTCTACAAAATTCCTTTTTTAAGGCTTCAATTATCACATGGTTTAAACTCATCACATGATACATTCATTTTAAAATGTTACTTCCTCTTCCTTCCAAAAAGCTAATGTTGTGAAAATACTACAAAAATGTTAAGAAAAACATTTAAAAATACACTCAGGAAATACTTAATATATTTTCTAAATGATTTAATACATTTGAAAACATTTAAGAAACACACTTTCACCAACATACTACTACACTATATGTTTTTAAAAAAGTATTACTAATGTTTCAGCCTCTTTCTTTTCAAATACATAACAAATTCCTCCCTATCATTTAAACATGGTGGGAAGCAGGCATTAAGTTTGACCTACCATACATATTCTAGCCAGCCCAGCTCTTCTTCTATATTCATAACAGTAGTATCACTAGGAAGGGCCTCTACTACCAAGAATGTATACTCTCTTTGACAATTTTTTAACTTATAATGTTTGCTTAAAGCATTCTTTTCATCCCCTCTCTGTATGGCATATTTGTGCTCATAAATCGTTTTCTATAGCTCTCTAGTTGTTCTATCAATATAAAAGTATTTACAATCCAGGCAGGTTATTAAATATACGACATTTTTCAATTTACAAATAAAAACACCTGGAACTCTAATCACATTCTTACCCACATTTTGTGTACAAGTGAATGAAGCCACAAGCGAGAGGCATCAACAGGAAGTGGAAACCAATGCCGTAAGGAGGTTGGAATGCTTAAATAGTAAAGAAATCAATGAAACATGGCCAACAGAATATGGAGCAAGGAAAAAGAACAAGTCAGGAGCAACAAAAAAAAAAAAACATTAGAATATAATGGGAACTGTAGCAATGCAACGGCAAGTTCCCAATTGAGAGAGATATCGGAAAATGGTGAACGGGGGGCAGAAAAACAAAGTATGCCTTCAGCAAAGAGCCAATAAACTGTGGTTGTCTATCAAAGAGTTAATGAAGGACAAAGAACCTGGGCCCAGGTAACAGCATAGAGTGGACATAACAAATCTAAAAATAACTGGCAGCCAAAAAACGGCTTTGTGAGGAAAGGAAATCAGAAGTATTGGGGACAGAAAAAACAGTCATGGAAAACATAGGTACAGTAAATTTTAAAATTATTAATTTATCTACTTATGTTTTTTCAAGTCAAGAATGTTTAGCTCTCAGCAAAGGATGGAACTTTGCACCAGCTCAATGAGCAAATAAAGCAGAGATAATAAATGGCCTGAGAGACTATGTCAGATTGTTAAATTTTGATGTGATGTTGAAAAATGATGAAAGAAGTGATGTGTTACTTTACAAACCAAGCTGTTACAACCCTCCTTTATGTAAGGAGTTGGAAATGTTTCTGAGCATATGTGAGGCACAGATAATTGAAGTATTAGAAAAGAAGGCTGGATATAATTATTTTAACATGTCTATGAAAGAAAAATAATGCTTTAACAATTTTTTAGATAAAACTGATTTACTGCTGTTAAAAGCAGATAAAGGTGGGTCCCTGGTAGCAATGGACAGAGCAGACTATGAAAGTAAAATGAAGGAATTACTAATAGATGTTAAATATAAGAAAATTGATATGAGAGAAGTAAAAAAGGGGTATGCATTAACAGATTCAGGTATTGAACAATGGTTCCTAACTGTTAGGATAGATGAGAGAGTTAGGAAGCGTTTATTGACAACCATCCCCAAAATAAGTAAGATATCAGGAATAACTAAAACTCATAAAAATCTTAACAACCCTCCTCTAAGACTTATAATAGTCAGAGCAGGTAGCAAAACTGAGGGCCTGTCAGTATATGTAAATAAGCATTTGCAAAAAGTAGTCTCTGCAAGTGAAACTTATATAAGAGATAGTTTTGACTTCCTAAATAAATTTAAAAAAATGAAAATAGAAGAATAGGACTTTCTAGTAACATTGGATATAAAATATCTCTACACACTCATCCACAATGAAAAAGGTTTGGAAACTGTGAGAACTGAATTATTGAAATCAAAGAAATACTCAGCAGATACAGTAGCTTTAATAATGGAAATGATAGATATAGTACTGAATTGCAACTACTTGTTTTTAATGAAGAAATCTATATACAAACAAATGGGGTTGCGATGGGTGCAGCCCTAGCATCCAGCTATCCAAATATGTTCATGAATGGCTGGGAAGCAGCAAATGTATTAGAAAGTGATTATAAACAGTACATAGTCAAATTTGTGAATTTTATTGATGATGTTTTTATAGTGTGGAGAGGAACGTTGGACAAACTAGAAGAGTTCATTAAGTATATGAATAATGTGTGTACATATTTAGATTTTGCACACAATTATAATAAGAAAGAAATTAATTATCTAGATGTTACAGTATATAAAGAGAAAGAAAGTTGGTATCTAAAATCTATAAGAAAGAAGTTCAGAATATAATTTATTTACACTATTCAAGTTTGTACTCCAAGAAAACCAAAATGAATATAATAAAGGGAGAGCTAAGTAGAATAAGTAGCTTAACATATAAAGATGAAGATTTTTTAAATGAGGTGAAAGACTTTTGTTCCAAGATGGAAGTTAGAGGATATCCAGAAAAAGAAGTAATGAAAATATTACATGAACAAATAGAGATGAGAGAAAAAAGTAAAACAAGAAATTAATCTTGTATGACACAATATAAGTATAGAACAGCAATGACCATACAAAATAGTGTAGATTCAGGAGCAATGAAAAGGGTGATAAATCATAATTGGGGAGTGCTTAAAACAAATAGTGAAATAATTAAAAAAATAGGTGAACAACCTAAGTTTGTGCAGAAGAGGGCAAAAAGTTATAAGCACTTCTTTCAAGCTAAACTAAATAAACCAAAGGAAGAAGCAAATAAGAGAGGGATGATAAGATGCTTTAATTGTAATATGTCCAACTTTCTAGACACAGATTCCTCAGAAATAAAGGTGGGTAAGAATGTGGTTAGAGTTCCAGGTGTTTTTAATTGTAAATCACAAAATCTTGTATATTTAATAAGCTGCCTGGATTGTAAATCCTTTGATATTGGCAGAACAACTAGAGAGTTATATTAAAGGATTTATGGGCACAAATATGCCATACAGAGAGGGGATGAAAACAATGCTTTAAGCAAACATTATAAGTTAAAAAATTGTAAAAGAGAGTATAAATTATTTGTAGTAGAGGCCCTTCCTAGTGATACTAATGTTATGAATATAGAAGAAGAGCTGGGTTGCCTAGAATACACATGGCAGGTCAAACTTAATGCCTGCTTCCCACCAGCTTTAAATGATAGGGAGGAATTTGTTATGTATTTGAAAAGAAAGAGGCTGAAACATTAGTAATTATTTTTAAAAAACATATAGTGTAGTAGTATGTTGGTGAAAGTGTGTTTCTTAAATGTTTTCAAATGTATTAAGTATTTTAGGAAATGTATTAAGCATTTCCTGAATGTATTTTTAAATGTTTTTCTTAACTTTTTTGTAGTATTTTCACAGCATTAGCTTTTTGGAAGGAAGAGGGAGTGACATTTTAAAGTGAATGTATCATGTGATGAGTTTAAACCATGTGATAATTGAAGCCTTAAAAAAGGAATTTTTTAGATGTTAACCTCAGTATGAAGAAGTCCCTGTAGAGTTGAGATGAAAGCACTAACTGGAGGTTATTTTTTGTTTTATTAAAGTGTGCCAATCTAAGAAGACACCGTTATTTCCTTTATTCGTTTTTACAAGTTTATTGGTGAAAAGCTGCTTTTGGTGGATATGATTTTGGTTTTGCTGTAATCCGTCTTTATTTCCTATTTTTTTCTTAATTACATTGCTTCCTTTGTCAGTGATAATATATGCACAGGTGTAGAAAACTCAGACACATGCATATCATCTGTAATAAGTGAATCAATGACTAAATTACCATTTCTGATTACCTTTTTTTACATTTTCTTCAGTGTTTATATCTTTCTTGTTACAACTTCCTTTTTGCGTGTGATTGTTAATGGACTTAAGATTATGTGATGCTGTTATTCTCATCAGTATCATCTGTGTATATCAATTACCTAGTTTTTCGCATTTCTTCTAAAATTTTTAAAAGATACCTTTTTAATTTTGTTAGAAATTCATACAGATTATGGCTGCCTATTATATTCCTTTCAGTTACATATTCTTCATCATGAATGCATCTTTCATACACATGTTCTGTACTGTCTCTTCTTATGACAGTATCTCCTCTTTCTGCTTCCTGTTTATCTGACCATCTCTTCACATAACTGGTAACAGTTGTCAAAAATTTCTTGTATTTGCATCAGTGACTAATATATTTTCTAATTTAATTTTCAATATACTCAAAATAATCTTGAACGTTTGTACAGTTTTTACACATCACATTTATGTACTTGGTCCCATCTTGGTTGTAATATTGTAATTTTTACAATGCATGCATGCAATTAGAAAACTTTGTACTAACAGATTTTCAGTATCATATATATCTAGTGAGTACATGTTAATAACTTATAGAAGTAGAATGTGTTTATATGTTTATAAATAAGCCAGAGACAGAATGCATTCTTATCATCCATAAAATTCTGTTATAAACTTCCTGTTGTAATACAAAAACTCAAAAATACATAAATAAATAAATAGATAAACAAATAAATAAATAAATAAAATACCACAGTATAATAAAAACCTGAAAAGCAAAAGGGTAGGCAATTAAGCAAACCAATTTGACTATTGCATATAGAATGCATAATAAATTTAAGAATTATAATATCTTCTTACTAATGCAAAATTACTTATTTTATAAGGAAACATTTTCATTTGTGTAGTATTCATACACCCTAAACATTTTTTTCAAACAAAAACAACACACGTTGTGTGTTTGAAAGGCAAAATACTCATTAAGTAAAAGCTAGCAAACTAAATGCATTTGAGTATTACAATCATTAGTGAGGCTGCAGGTCATATAAATGATAAAGTAATACAATGAAAATAGAAGCAATTTTATAAGTTACAAAACACCTATGACAAACCATATTTACTTACTCATGCACTCTTATCTTCAGTGAACTCATTGTGTTGTCTCTATACCTCTTATTTGTCTGAGTGTTTATTTATTTATGTACTGAATGTTACTGCTGTTTCCTTCTACCATGTGGCATAACCTAGCTTTATGGTTCCAATATTTCTGTGTTCTTAGAATTCTACACTACCTTTTTTCCAGTTGTGGTACCAGGATTAGTGTACCTAATCATCTTTTTTATGTTTAACTGGTCTTTTCCATAACATTTCAAATACAGTCCATATAGCAGTATGATTTTGGTGAAAGCAATAGAGAAACAGAGTCCACCACATGAAAGTAATCACCAGGATTTGAGGATTAATTAAATTTCAGCAATCATACTCTCCTTTCTTGTTGATTTTTTTTTTTTCTTAATCAGGACCCCTTTCCCCATTACTGGTTTTCTTGTGGCACAAGAAGAAATAACTTTTGCACATTTATATTGCTTCTTCCTTTTTTAATTTCTACAAATTATGAGGGTATTTAATACCATAGCAAAACTAGCATTGTTAATTAGTCAGGACATAATTATAGTTCAGTTCATGATATCAGTATTGTTTCTGTCTTTGATGTTTGCAAAGAGGGTCTTCTTATCACCTGCAGTGTACCCAGCTTTGCCTCTTCTTGTAATTCACATGGAGTTACCTGTACTGATAGTGTATTTCAGCATGCTTGGAAATTCTTTTATATTAGCCCATTCACTCCTCCTGCTACTGGAGCTAGCTAGTATCTTTGTAAATACTTTATACCTTTACATCTCTCAGCACACAGAGAACTGAAATTATTAAGTGTAGCTGGTTTTAACTTATTATATGGAAATAGGATTAACTTTTAAAATAAAAAAATGCAAGGTACCAGCACATTTACTATTGGCATTGATAACTGATATTTATTCTGGTCTCCAATTTTCATTGTTGACATATTTTTTTTCCAGTAAATTTCCCTCCAAAATGTTCTATTTATGTTACAGACAACCTTTAGGTATAGAGATCAAGAAGTCCTTATTCTATTTGTCTTACTGATGTTCAATATGACTGTTAGGGCTGGATCAAGGGATACTTTACAGCCAAGCCATAAATCACCTCTCAACAGCCTTTAGGAGACCGAAAATAAGGACAAGTCTTTGAAGCAGTCTACATGGGACCTGTTTTACACTTCATGTATTCATCTTGTGAGGAATCTGTGTAGACCCTTTAGTTGTTGCATATGCCTGGACAGGTATATACTGCAGGTGGCATTGTAGTTAGTGAGAGCAGAGTACAACTGAATTATGGCACTTTTGGATCTAGATGTCACTTCTCTACTTATTAGTTGAACAACATAGAATGATTTCCTCACTACAGTAGACACATGATGATCAAATGCCAAATCATTGCCTATTTGCATTCTGAAACCTCAGACTATAGCGTCTACTCTTTAGGGTGAAGTGCCAATTTAGTCATTTGCAGCGGCGACCATCTTTCTGAAAGATACCATGATGCATGTTTTGGCATTGAGTTTTAGACCTGGCCCCTCTGAAAATGGGCCCATACTACAGGATTAATCCAGTCAACAAAATGGAAATAAATACAGAAACATAAAATAGGTATAAAAATGCAGGGTGTACCCCAAAACCCCTTACATTATTTTTATTCTAAGGTCAGTCCACCTTGGAAAAAGAGTTATGTGTAGCACACATTAAAAAAAAATGTTCAGCTCTTCCTCTGGGATGCTATGAGCTCAAATAACTTATGACAACTCATTTCTTCCAATGCATCACTCCTTTCTAAACCAAGGAACAACAGGCAAGCAGCTACTGTCTTAGTCAGTAGGTTTGTAGGTTCTTACTAATCCTACAGCTAAGGTGACATTTAGACAGCTATCACAAAGTATAATTTATGGAAGATACACTAATTTTCAAGTCAAGACAGAGACATAGTGGTCAAACGAGAGTTTATTCTCTATCTAGATGCCCAAGTTATTGATAACTATATAAGATCTAAGAGGAATACTACCTACATGGTAAGTAGCAATGGTGCTACATTTATCAAAGGAAAGTGTGCTGCACATTTTTGTCATTTATGTTATGCTAAAAACACAGATAATTGTTGATGACCATGCTAGAGAATTTGAGTATCAGAATAGGATTAGATAAGCACCCTCAGTTTGCAATCATCAGCAAATATGTTAATCCTATGATATCAGCTTTTATTTCAGAGAGCTTAATACCAAAGAGGAAAAGGATAAGAACACATGTCTGTGGAATGCCTCTGCTGATGCATTTCAGCATAGAGCAAATGCGCTTGACCATAATGCAATGGTACTATCAGATAGCCAATCACCTATCTAGGAAAATATGTATGGTATAATACTGAAAAAAAAAGAAAATAACTTAAAGAATGCACGCTTTAATTCAAATGTCTTCTAGTGCCTTGGCTGTTAAGCCTTCTAAGTAAATGATGCAACACCAAGCACACACAGGTTATATAATATAAGACACACCCATCATGAATAAAACATACTAAAAATTGTTATAATAAAAGTAATAGAAACGTTTTATGATTAATATGTATGGGATAATGTTGAATTGGGAGAGACTGTCAATAATCTCAGGATGGAGAATGATGTCAAAGGCCTTGGCAAGGTCCAAGTAGGAGTGTAGGCTTTATGCCACTTATTTATGACCTCAGTTACCCTTTGAAGACCTCAGCCAGGCTGAGCAGGCATGAACTGCATTTAAAAAGACAAACTGGTACATATCTGAGGATATAAGATCATGTATGTCATTGTTTATTAGTTCAGCTGTCGTCCATTTCACTGCCTTGAAAATGACTAATAGGCCTGCTTTTCCCAGGGCCACTAATGGCAGTACCTTTATGCAAGTGCACTATAAGATGTGTTCTCTAACCTTTACATGAAAATTAAAAAGTCTGTCTGTAACAAGTAATTTAACATTCTATATATTATCTTTTTTACAATATATTCATTTTCTGTATATTATCCTTCATTTTAATAGAATATCCTTTCATGTCATTCATTCATACATTCATTCAGTCATTCAGTCATTCTCCGATGCTCAGTTTATCAGTTTCTGTGACATGTGGGAGCAGAAGCTGGACCCAGCACTTAGATGGTACAAGGTTTAAACATCATTTACATATCAGTAGGCAATATGATCATTCTTTAATTCACCTATGGCCTATTTTTGCAATGTGAGATGGAAAAGAGCCACGGGGCAAAACCTATATAAACACATGAAAATGCAGACTCTGGAAAAAAGATACTTCAGCTGGATAGTTAAACAATGTGAGGTACAAATTGTAATGAAAGCATCACTGTACCATCCACTTTTATTGATAATTTATAAGGTAAACATGGAGTGTTGTCTTTACTATTTTCACATGAAGCTAAATAGTTATATTATGAAGGAACAATAAGGCCTAAAATGTTTCACAATAAGGACTTGCAAAAGCATGACACGCTTATTCAGGTTATCTCTGGTGTATTATGTATTAAAACTTTTTTTTTTCTAGATCATTTATTCATATTTAATGCTTTGTTTACCTTTCAGATGTTTTAACATATTTTGGTGGTTTTACTTCTATTATTGATGGTCTCTTTCATGGGTGCCGGAACCATAGAACCAGGGGGACGGGGAGCCCACCCCCCACTTTTAAAGCTGCAAGACCTGTTGGAAAATATTAATGAAATGGAGTTTTCATGCTAACATGGATTCGTGCACAGAAGTTAAACTAACTAAACTAGCTCTGTGTTACAGGAGTTATGCTGCTCTACTGTGTGTGTGTGTGTGTGTGTGTGTGTGTGTGTGTGTGTGTGTGTGTGTGTGTGTGTGTGTGTGTGTAATGCCCCAGTTAGGTATACTTGGTGGTTACTGTTACTCAGGCTCAAACAAGAGCCTGAATTCTCTACCCACTCCACCACTTGTGATTCAGGGAATTGAGTCCATAGCTCTCAACTTTCCAGATTTTCACAGAATATTTGGCTCATACTTTTGGTATGTTCCTCTTAAAATGTGTGGTTTTCTGGCAAACCTCTGAGAAATTAATTCACTAAATAATGATAGCACTTTAAGTTTCAGTCTTCCTAGCTTTCAGGAAACACATGGTAACACAAAACACTTTATTTTAGCAACTTTCTAAGATTATACAAGCAATATTTAAAATGTGTCCCTGGTTTTGGGCCACCCCCCAAATAAATATTGGCTTTTCTAGATTTCTTGTGCTGCAAAGTTGAGAGATTTAGTTGAGTGTCAAGTGGATTTTTCAAGAAGTTTAGTGCTACTTATGCTAAGTTACTTGTATTGATAGTAGCACAACAGGTTCTACTCCCACAGTATGCAGATGGATAGCTGATACTGTACTGTGTTGTACTTTAAAGGGAGTGGATTCTGCAGTCCTATGAATTTCCTCCTTTGGAGGAGTTGCCTAGTAGCTATGTTTCTGTTATCAGTTTGCCACCCATTCCCCATTACAAATTTACTAGCTTATCATTTTTTTATTAATGTGACATAGGCAATTTATTCTTCAAGGGCAACAGGCACTTTATTTGTAGATGGCACAATGAGATATAAAGTTGTTTGCTAGCAGCAACCTCTTCATTAGTTACAGATGCTTTTAATGTGGAATTATTTAGATGACTTACTTCTGCAGAGATTTTGCATATTTACTGATATTGCCGGATTGTAATAACAGAAGTTTGAGTGAACTTTTATGGTTGAAATTTTCTGAAGTGGGTAGTTTTGTCATTATAGGTTCATACATTTTGTTTCATTGCTTACTATAAGACTGTTCCAAACTACAAATTTAAAACACATTCTATCAAGTGGTGCTGTATTATACAAGGAATATAATTTAATACAATCAGGAAGGTGAATCAAAGAATGCGTACATGTATGCTTGCTCACAGGATGCAGGAGATCAAAATAGGGGAAGAGACCAGTCACCAATGGAGTCTCCTAGGGTTCGGTGCTGACACTTTTTCTATTTGGCATATACATCTCAAAAGTAGAAGCAAATACCAAAGGGCTTTGGCCGACTAAGTCTGAGATGACTGCAAGCTAGGAGCAGTTACTAAATCCCCAGATGACTTAGCCATCATGCAGGAAGGTTTGCCTCAAACAATAACCAGTGCCAAAATCATGAATTGAAACTAAACTCCAAGAAATACATTATCGTATCCTTTGGGAAGTCATCTACTCCAGAGAACTACAAAATTGACAATGCACCCTGAGAAATGATCCAGTTGTTTGGCATTTGGGAACAGTAACTTAACATTTGACCAACATGTGCCCAGAGTCATAAGAAACTCTTTCTATATTGCACACCTTATAAACAAATTAATTTTGACTAGATCTAGAAATGTTATTGTCCCCCTTTACAAAGCCCTCATTAGGTCAATCATTTTGTATAATGCCCACTTTGGCATGTATCTGTCCTGATCCATGCAAAAATTGGAATACCTACAAAGGTACCTTACTTAAAGGAGACAAGTCCTAAACAATAGGTCGTGCATGGACCACCTCAAAGATTTATTACTATATTCAGTATCCTACAGAGGGTTTAGAGGTGATGTATCTGGCATGCAAAGCATCCACTGATCTAATATAGCTGGACCTACTGAACATCAGCAAATTAAATGTCATCAGAAATGCTCAGTCCAGGTATCTAAACTGAATGCTGTGGAGAGATGGACATATATCACAGAGGCTACCAGTGTTCCAGAACAGACTATTCAATCAAGTAAAATAAAGCTCATCCCTGTCCATATTCAGATGCAACTTGGATCTAAGGATGGGTAAAAGAAAATGTACTCCAGGATACCCCCTCGTACCACTAATGGATAGAGGCAGTTCCTAAGTGCTGCATCCCTTACATGAGTCCACTCAAATTATCTATAGTATGATCACATTTATTCTCACTAGGGCTAATATACAATTATCAGCCATGCAATAAGGTAAGACCAATCAGAAAATGTTAATTCAAGCTACCAAAAGGAAATTGGCTAAGCTTAAAATGTCCTCCAAGTGAACCTATGTTGTGGCAGTAAATAGTTTTTAAAAATTGCCCTATTTAGATCACTAATTGCCCCTCTCACCCTCCGCCCCCCCAGTCTTCAACAGCTTCTGGTGCCTTTGGTCTCTATTAATCCCTGATCAGACCATTAAATAGCTTTTTTGTTCACTAATGCAGTTTTTTACACATCTTTATAAGTTTTGAACTCCAAATAGAAGCAAGTAGTTTGCAATGGCTCTTGTGACACAAAGGGCAATATATTGTGCTGCAGATGAAATGGTTAAAAGTGTTCAAATACTGTGGGATCAACTCCTACCAGCGACAGCTTTCAAACTGCTCATTTAGTCTAGTCACTTAAATGCTGCAGGTTTCTGTGTCGCGGGCATGGTTTGAAACCTTTTTTTCTTTTTCTCTTCAAATGCAGTTTGGATAAATGGATGAATAACTGCAAATTCAACACCCCTTAACACTCATGCCCTTCATGGATAGGGGAAACATGAAAATGTTCAAATATATCTTTGTTTGGCCTGTGCCTAGTTTTTATTTATATGTAAGATATAAAAACTAAAAACTTTCATGGGAATGCAAGGCTAATCTTCTAAAGATCTCCTCAGATCAATAGTCTAGCAAGCACCTATGAACCTATAAATGGTGGCGACTCAAAGACTGCAAATTGATAGTGATTGCAGACACCTTAGCTGTCTGCACTATGGCCTTCCCAGCAACAGAGTTTTTTTTTCTCAAAAGCTGAATTATGTAAGTGATCAGTTGGCAATGTTTTTAATAATAATGTTGTTATTACTAGGAAAGTCTGACTGGACAAGGTCCTTTTTCAGCGGAAGCCCGGGGAGAAAAGCTCCAGTTATACAAAGAAAAATACATAGGAGAAGTAATAGAATTTCTCATAAAAACTGTAATTGTAACTGTAAATGAATAATTCTCATGACTTGTACATGCAAAGAGTATGTAATTTGTTTTTATGAGAACTTTTACTATTTCTTCTATGTATTTTTCTTTATATAACTGGAGGTTTTCTCTCCGGGCCTCCACTGAAAAAGGACCTTGTCCAGTCAGACTTTCCTGGTTAACAAATGTGAAATAAAAATAAATAAAAATAAATAACACAGTATCCCCAAGGAATATGTAAAAACAATTTTTGCATCAAATGCTCCAGCCAGCCGTCTGAGTGATTGTTGTACACTTGGGCCTGCTCGAATCATTTGCTGAATTACAGTAGTAAGACCATCAACATATTAGTGCTGAAACTGAACAGCCCACAATTTAGATGACAAGCTCTTTCTCTGTCAGTTAAGCAATAAAGAAACACATCAAATAATGGATTTTGGCTATTTCAGAAGTGGGAGTATTATACCCTGTGAATACTCACACGTCCATGCCAATCAAAATATTAGGAGAACAAACAGTGGAATTTAAATAAAAATGAAATGGATAGGGACATAATGGTAGTTTCCATATGCAGACATTTTAGTGCCTATATATTCCCTGACCTTCTGTGAAGTAGCCCGAAGCACAGCTCCTGAACCTTAGTTATCTACAACCTGTAGAGCTGAATGAAAAAAAAAAATGTAATCCCTACACTGCTTCCAAGAAAAGCACGCTGTTCTAAAAAAGAAAGTAACAAAGAATGTTCCAATGAAATTCCCCATCTATCTCACCTTCCCCCTCTACTGTCTCTATTAAATGAAATTAACTGCACGTATAATGTACATTATGAGAAAGTAATACCCTTTCAGTACATTTGTCTCAAAATACATGGAAACCTTGACACAGGCATGCCCACAAGCACACTCACAGACACACACACACACACACACACACACACACACACACACACACACACACACACACACACATACACATGTGTATATACACACACGTGTATGCAGGCACTTCCACATATGCAAACCTGAATTATGAGTACAAAAATACTTATTTAAACAGACCCTCACTTAGATCTGCTTCAGTCAAGCTCCTACTATTACTTCTATTTTTACATCAGTAACACTTTTCTGGATAAATATGTCTCATATAGCCTGTTCTGCTTAATCTATATCCATCATAAGCTTTAATGTTAAGCCTGTGGAAAGTGGATTTGCTTATTTGGCTATAGTTAGAAATAGAGCACATTAAAACCATTACTGGTCTTAAATAAGTGTAAGTTAACGTCTGCACTTATACTGTGTCAGTGAGATTTCACTCATCCAATCCAGTATTTACATGCTAGTCTCTCCCTATACTCCCCTGATATTGTACTACTCACTGAAACCTGGCTAAAACCCACCACCACAGCAATGACATTCCCACAACAGGATATACAGTAATATGCGTACAGGCAGAATTGGCAAAAGGCGAGGAGGAGTGGCACTGCTCCTTAAAAGCTACCTCTCTATAATTTTTAGATGAATAAACCCTAAACCTTAACAATGCAGAGGTAGTATATACTAAACTAAAACTTAATCCCAAAAAGCATATATACATAATAGGCATCTATATGACCCCAGAAGATAATATCCAAACATTAGAAAATATACTTCACTGGAGCAGTACAAAATTACCTCAAGAGACAATTGTTATGGGAGACTTCAACATAGACTGGTTAGAACTTAACTTCCAAAACCACAAAAATTGTATAAAACTGCACGGATTCACTCAACACATTCACTCACCCACTAGGATTAATAAACCATCCAACAAACACTCCTCTCTAGATTGGATATTAACAAATAGACCACCTCTCTACTCCTTTTCTGGCTGTCTTCCAGACAGTCTCAGTGACCATTATCCAACCTATTTACTTAGGAAATTAGCTAACCCTATTAAACAAACTACATTTAAATAAATAAGGCACAGGAAACAACTGAACCCTAAAAACCTCATAGATATACTCAAACACTGTAACTGGATGCCACTACAATTCTGCCCCTACAGGAAGCTATTGATTACTTTAACTCTACCTTCCTGTCTATATTAAATTCTCAGGCCCCTAGAAGAAATATACATGTGAAATCAAACTATGCTCCATGGGTAACAAAAGAAACAGTATCACTACTTCAATCTAAAAACAAGACTTGGAAAAACTGGACCAAAACAAAGTCCCAAACCACACTGCAAACCTACCAGGAACTTCAAAACAAAGCAAAACAGTGAATTAAGCAGGACAAAATAAACTACTACTCAAATACAATCCAAGCACCTCAATAACCTGCAAAAATTCAGGACAGCTGTAAATAATATACTTTTACTAGGCAAAGTCAGTACATCCCCTCCCACCACTACTAATAATACTGACGACATTGCCACACAATTTAATAATTACTTTACTGAAACTATCTTAGCATTGTCCAACAACCAACCCCCCCCCCCCACCTATCTCACCTAACTCTGCCTCTTTCAGTATTGACTCCAGCTTCTCAGTGCAGCCTGTAGCTACAGAGAGTATAAAAAATTACTTAAAAATCTAAAACCCACCAGATTAGCTGTTGACAATTTATCTGCCAAGTTCCTAAAACTAACAGCATATGGAATAGCCTATCCAATATCAATCCTTATCAATAAATCCATAGCAGAGCAACAAGTCCCTCCCATTTGGAAAACTGTGCACATTATATCTCTACATAAAGGTGGCTCTTCCACAGATCTCTCTAACTACCGACCTATCGCAATTTTATCACCACTATCCAGACTACTAGAGAAGGTCATCCACAAGCAAGCTACTGACTACCTACTGTACATGCTAACAAACATCTAACCAATACTCAGCATGGCTTTTGATCATTTCCCGGTACATCCACCGCTCTGTTGTCTTTCACTAATACTGTTAACTATCACAGGAACAACAATAATTATGTATCCTCCATCTTCCTTGACCTATCAAAAGCCTTTGCAATGGTTTCTCATAGTAAACTTCTAAACGTACTTTCTGAACTATATTTCTGTCAATCTTCCCTTGCCGATTTCCAGGATTACCTTACTGGACGCCAGCAAGCAGTCTCATGGAAACAGACTATATCACCCCTTCTACCAGTGACTATAGGTGTCCCTCAAGGCTCAGTCTTAGGCCTACTATTTTTCTCAATATTTACAAATAACCTCCACATCACAACCCCAGAAGCCTCTCTCATCAAATATGTAGATGATTCAGCAGTGCTATGTGCTGCTTCCTCTATCCAAGAACTTCATTTAACACAGCAATCCTTTCTAGCAGCAGAGACTTGGGTTACAAACTCCAGACTAATTTTAAACCCCAGCAAAACTAAGCTTATGATTTTCTAGCCCACTAAATCAGTCTAACCCACTAATACTTTCAAAATAAAACCATCATCTCACCATCACCACATACAAAACATTTAGGTGTCAAAATTGATAGCAACTTAAAATTTGATATTCACATTTCCCAATCAGTAAAAACGTGCACAAAAAACTTGGAACATTATATAGGAATAAACATTACTTCTCTAAAAATACTAAAGCTACCATTGCCCAATCTCACTTAATCTCTACTCTACTCTACTATATGTAGCTCCCATTCCCACAAATCTAAAAAAATCTGCATCCTGTAACAAAAAGATTGCTAGATATGCTATAAACTTACCAGCTATTCCTCACCATTGTATAGCACTCAAAGAACTCAACTGGCTAGAGCTTCCGCTTCTCTTTCACTACTACCAGTTAACCATGGCCCATAAAATCCTTAATGAACCTGAAAAAACACCTACCGTACAAACATTACTTAGACCTCATACTACTAACAGAACCCTTCTTCTTCTTTCGGCTGCTCCCGTTAGGGGTCACCACAGCAGATCAACTGTTTCCATTTCTTCCTGTCCTCTGCATCTTGCTCTGTCATACCAACCAGCTGCATGTCCTCTCTCACCACATCCATAAACCTTATCTTAGGCCTTCCTCTTTTCCTGTTATCTGGCAGCTTCATCCTTAGCATCTTTTTCCCAATATACTCTGCATCCCTCCTCAGCACATGTCCAAACCAACATAATTTTGCCTCTCTGACTTTGTCTCCAAACCTTCCAACCTGGGCTGACCCTCTAATATACTTATTCCTAATCCTGTCCATCCTCGTCACACCAAGTGCAAATCTTAACATCTTCAACTCTGCCACGTCAAGCTCTGGCTCCTGCCTTTTTGTCAATACCACTGTTTCCAACCCATATAACATAGCTGGACTCACTACCCTCTTGTAGACCTTCCCTTTCACTCTTACTGGTACTCGTCTGTCACAAATCACTCCTGACACTCTTCTCCACCCACTCCATCCTGCCTGTACACTCTTCACCTCTCTTCCACACTCACCATTACTCTGAACTGTTGACCCCAAGTATTTAAACTCATCTACCTTCACCACCTCTACTCCCTGCATCCTCACCATTCCTCTATCATCCCTCTCATTCACGCACATATATTCTGTCTTAGTCCTGCTGACCTTCATTCCTCTTCTCTCTAGAGAAGACTACTAACAGTTCTACTAACAGAACCCTGCGCACCACTAATAAATACCATATAAAGTAATATAACCAAAAATCAAGCAGGAGATTCCTTTTTCTCAAATGACATAGCAAAAATCTGGAATGCACTCCTGGACAATATTACATCAGTCACATCACTAACCCAGTTTAAAACAACACTAAAAACCCACTTACTCAATAAATGGATGTGCCAATGCTCTACCCCAGACTAATCTTTCCATAATCATTTCCTCTGACTATGCTACTACTATGGCTAGTACCTCTGTCTCACCTACTGACTGAACTAATCTACACCTCTTGCCTCCAACATTACATGATACTGTGCCTCAAAAAAGCTGACATCATATAAGATTAGGCATTTTAATCCCTTTGCAAACTATATCCATAAACGTAATGTAATATTGGTCTCTCTATCTATGTACATAGAGTTGTATAATGATACATTCTCTCTCTAATTATTTTTCAGTCTTTTATTACTTGTTGTGCTTCTTAAAACTCATCATGTGTTGTCTACTCTTGTTAATCCATTAGTTATCTTTTAACTATAGATGGTGTTCAGACTGTGTCTAAGGTAGTTTGTTAATGTCGTGCCCAATGTATAGTACTATTAAAGTTTACTACTGTATGTCCAATGTGGAGCTTTTATCTCTGGGCCACCGCTGAAAAAGGATGTGTCCAGCTGGACTTTCCTGGTTAAAAAAATGTAAAATAAATAAATAAAATAAATGATTTAATTAATTAATGAATTAATTCATTAATTAATTTGCAGTTCATCAGTTTGTAGGTGGAGATCTTAAAACTCTGACTTTGGCACATTAAAGGGTATTCCTTCTATAAGGGAACAGTAGCTGTTTTTTTAATCAAAGAGAATAATATCTTGGCATTCTATGGAATCCAAACCAACCATGGCTTCTGCGAAACAGGAGTTCATCACTAAAGACTGTATAACTATTACATCTCTACTGGTGCTGCTCATGATGCAGAAAACTTGTGGTCAGTTAAGTACATTAGGAAACTTTCTTCAAGGAAAACTTAATGTAGGCCCTGTGAAATAGAAGGATTATGATCTAACCACAGCACAGGTAACCTGAGTTTGACAAGTGGCTATGAAACTGGAAGGGCAGAGGTTGAGAGCGAGGGAGTTCGAGGTGGAGAGTGTGGGAGTAAGGCCTATAAAGAATGGGAGTAAGAGGTGGAGAAGGTGTGAGTAAAATGTGAAGAGGATGGGAGTTTTAGATGGAGAGGGTGGGAATAAGAAGTGAAGAGGATGGGGGTGGGAGGGGGGGAGGGTCGGATTAAGATGTGAAGAGGATGGGAGTAAGAGGTGGAGAAGGTGTGAGTAAAATGTGAAGAGGATGGGAGTTTTAGATGGAGAGGGTGGGAGTAAGAAGTGAAGAGGATGGGAGTGGGAGGTGGGGAGGGTCGGATTAAGATGTGAAGAGGATGGGAGTAAGAGGTGGAGAAGGTGTGAGTAAAATGTGAAGAGGATGGGAGTTTTAGATGGAGAGGGAGGGAGTAAGAAGTGAAGAGGATGGGAGGGGGGGGGGGGGAGGGTGGGAGTAAGATGTGAAGAGGATGGGAGTAAGAGGTGGAGAGAGTGAGAGTAAAAGATGTAGAGGAGGTGGGAGGTGGGGAGGTCGGATTAAGATGTGAAGAGGATGGGAGTAAGAGGTGGAGAAGGTGAGAGTAAAATGTGAAGAGGATGGGAGTTTTAGATGGAGAGGGTGGGAATAAGAAGTGAAGAGGATGGGAGTGGGAGGTGGGGAGGGTCGGATTAAGATGTGAAGAGGATGGGAGTAAGAGGTGGAGAAGGTGAGAGTAAGATGTGAAGAGGATGGGAGTTTTAGATGGAGAGGGTGGGAATAAGAAGTGAAGAGGATGGGAGTGGGAGGTGGGGAGGGTCAGATTAAGATGTGAAGAGGATGGGAGTAAGAGGTGGAGAAGGTGAGAGTAAGATGTGAAGAGGATGGGAGTTTTAGATGGAGAGGGTGGGAGTAAGAAGTGAAGAGGATGGGAGTGGGAGGTGGGGAGGGTCGGATTAAGATGTGAAGAGGATGGGAGTAAGAGGTGGAGAAGGTGAGAGTAAGATGTGAAGAGGATGGGAGTTTTAGATGGAGAGGGTGGGAGTAAGAAGTGAAGAGGATGGGAGTGGGAGGTGGGGAGGGTGGGAGTAAGACGTGAAGAGGATAGGAGTGAAAGCTTGAAGGAGAGTGAATAAGGTCTGATGCTGCCTTACTCATCCTGAGGAGGGGGTTGGGGATGGATGGAAGCCTCATGACCAACTGCACTCTTGAGTATTGAGGGATAGCAAGAAACAAATATTAGGTCAGGGTCGCTCAGAACTATAGCTAAGTTATTTAATACCCAAACTGATGCTCACCTCAGCTGAAAGTTAAGAGGCAAAAAAGCAGTTTTCTTCCACTATAAGCTATGACTTTTGCAAGCTGATTGCTACAGTTATTGAAGCAATGAGCTCTGTGAATGCAGTATCAACATACTGGCTATTGACATTTGTTAAAGAAGCCAATACGTCACACACACAGCCTCTTATATCAATGCTAGTAATGCACTTGTGTCCATATGGCAACTTCTGATCATACCCAGAGGTATAGCTAGGATGGGGAAAGGGGGAAGATGCCCTGGGTCAGAAGTGTTACGTGGCACAACCAGCAGAGCCAGATCAGTCTTCAGCCCATTGTCAGCATCACAAATTAATGCAGTTGTGGTCAGAAATGAAGCAACACTGTAGAACTCCATGTCTACAGAGCATTACCAGCACAGAGAAATAAATTCCAGTATTGTGCTTGCTATCAGAACTGAAACACTGTAGTGTTCTATGTCTTTACTGTATTACCGGTCACACTGCATGTGCGGCATAAAATGTGTCAGCTGACTGCTACAATTGTAGTAAGCAGTTTGCTATAGTGTACATGTAGAGAAAAGTTTTTTTTTTTCCTCTCTACATCCAAGGAGAGTATTTATTTTATTATTTTATACTTATTTATTTGCTTTTGGTTCCTCAGCTTAAAGTTGATGGTGGCACCTCATTGTGTAATGGGACTGAACACAAGAATTACTAGTTATACCACTAATCATGTCCCCTTACAGCTTGCATCCTGGGCATATACCCACTCTGGCGTACCTTAATTACAACTCTGGTGTGTATACATGATACATGTAACCCAGATATGTATGCATATTTTTTTCTGAGAGCACTGACAGAATACCTTTGAGCAACAGCATATGCAGAAGTCACTAGCTAACAAGAGGATGAGTTAGGAACTTCAGAGAGGGGTCTGCATGAACATGGGATAAAATAGCCCCCTAACTTGCAACTCTCATCTCACTGAAGTAGGATGAATAGTTGCATAAGACTCTTATTTATAGCAAGGACAGATTAGTGCATATGGGGTGTCACCATGGATGGGAAAAAAATGGGTTTGGCTGACACCTTTGAAAAAGGAGTGAATAGATTGATTGGTTTTAGGGAGGGCATCTGCTAGAAATCATGTGAATGACAAAACAACAGTAATAAAGTAGTGTATAGGTGGTAGAACTAGTGCCTATATGAATTTAGGGGTTTTAGCAATCTGCAAGAGAATACGAGGGGTTTGCCCCATGAAAAAGGAAGAGCTTTCTTGTAGTCAGAAGACACCAGGCCAGATTTACAAAAGCTTGCACGGAGTGCAAGAAGAGTGTAGGAGCTCATGGAGGCAATATGTCTGCCGTGCGATCCGGGTACAGCTAGCAGGGGCGTGCAAGAGAGCTTCTAAAGCTACTCTTGCATGGACAGCATCATGGTATGCAAATTACCTCATTTGCTGCTGAAAGCTATGCAAATGAGGTAAATTTGCAATCCAGGAAACACTAACCTGTCCGTGGAAGATT
The DNA here is from genome assembly GCF_019279795.1 of Protopterus annectens. Taxonomy (NCBI): domain Eukaryota; kingdom Metazoa; phylum Chordata; order Ceratodontiformes; family Protopteridae; genus Protopterus; species Protopterus annectens. Next base: position 243,777,680 of record NC_056730.1, on the reverse strand, counting down.
AGTGTTATCTGCAGAAATGTACTCCGTTGATAATTTTATTTTATTTATTTTATTTTACATTTGAAAGTTAGACCGGGCTAGTCTGGTTGGATACATGTCCATTTTCAGCAGAGGCCCGAGGAGAAAAGCTTCACTATATACTAGTAAAAACATTCAAACAGGACAATAAAAGAAACAAAAGAAACAAAAATTATAAGAATGTAAAGAACAAATTCAATGTAGTGTAGTTACATTTACAGTAGCACGTTAAGATAGGTACACAAAACAAAGGAGAAATACAAAAGGGATCCATGATCCCATATTCTTTCATAACAACTATAAGAATCAAAAATATTTACAATATTAAGAATTATGATAAACAATTAGTGCCTGGGCACTAGTTCTAGGAAACAGAAATTGCACAGCAGGGATGATTAATAGGTTTAAAAACAAGGTGAGGTGACATGTTGCAGTAATATATCTAATAAAAGGAGAAAGCGACTTTGTAGAGAAAAAAGAAAGTCCATTTGAGAGATAGGCGAGCTACAGAGGGTTAGTATTGAGAGAAGAAGGAGAAGTAATGAAGAGAGGTATAAAGAAAGTTAGATGGGAGGTCAGTCTGGATTCAAGCAAGGGCATAGCCAGTGGGATTTGAGATAGTATCTTAGTTGTTTCTTGAAAAGTTGTGATGAGCCCAAAGTAGTCAATTCTGTGGGGAGTTTATTCCAGTATGGACCAATAGTATTGGTGAACAAGGAGTCGCCTGCCTTGGTGTGTGACTTAAGAGTGGCTACTAGCAGTTTGTTTGCAGAGTGAAGGGAAGAGAGATTCTTGTAGGGGGCCACAAGGTTACTGAGTATGGGTGTATTAGTGGGGTAATGGAGAATTTTATATGTCATGACTAATTGATGTAATAGAATAAGATGTTGAAGTTCAAGCCAGTCAAGCATTTTGAGATTAACACAATGATGTGTGCGAAATGGGGAACCTGTAGCAAACCTAGCAATGCTATAGTAGGCCGTGTCAAGTTTCTGAAGGTTAGATTTAGAGAGGTTGATAAAAGTTGGGGAGGCGTATAGTAATGTGGAGACGAGATGAGTTTGGGCTAGGGACACTTTAGCAGTTGTTGTTAGAAAGGGCTTAAGTCTGTAGAGGGCTCCTATCTTTTTATAAACAGTTTTGATAGTAAGGTCAATATGGGCGTCAAAGTTCATTGATTATCTATTGTTACACTTACTATTTTAGTGGATAAATCAGGTGAGATGATAGTACCGTTGGTAGATGTAATAGAAAAGGAGAGGGGGGCTGACTTAAGGGTTGGAGAGAATATGAGTAATTTGTTTTTTTTTGGGATTAAGGAGGAGACAGATATGTTGGAACCAGTTTTCTGCTGCTGTGAAGACTTTTTGGGTGGAGGAATAAAGTTCAGCTGGAGATGCAGCAGAACAGACGAGAGTTGAATCATCTGCATACTGAATACATGTGGATGTTGGGAGAGAGGAGGACAGGTTATTTATAAATATAGAGAAGAGAAGGGGGCCTAAGATGGATCCTTGGGGCCCCTATTAGGACTGGGAGCTGAGAAGATAGGTGGTTTTCCCAAAGGACTGCCTGTTTTCTTTCTGTCAGATATGAGTCAAACCAGCGCAAAGCTAAAGAGTCAAGAGCAAAAGATTGTAGAGTGTGTAGCAGAAGTTTATGGTTCACCATATCAAAGGCTTTAGAGAGGTTAAGAAATAAAGCTGAGGAGTATAGGTTGTTATTGTGATTTTTGTTGATAGTGTCTGTGAAGGAGAGGAGAGCAGTAGAAGTACTATGAAAAGGTATAACGGAGTACTATTCTGCAAATAGCTAAACGGAGCTATGACAGCTCCAAATAAAGGATGCATACAGTTGAGGAAGCATGCCAATGGCCACATATAAGGCCATTGGCATTTATAAATGTTTAACATTATTAAAATCTAACTTTTTTTCCCCCGATCTCCAATGTTTAAGCGTAGCGCAGCACCGCGCAAACATACGGCACTTTAAAAACCAAGAAAATAATTTAAAAATAGCCAAAAATAGCCATTTTCACTAAAAAGCTTATCCTGCCATGCAGGTGAATGGCAGGCTGAAGACAACATGGCCACTGAGTAGTGGTTGCTAAGGGGGGGAAGCTCAGTGTGAGAGATGTAACCATGCATTAGTAGGCAATCCTATGCAAATGAGGATAAGGATAGTGAATCCCAATTTTCCCCAGCATGTGAGCCATGTCCCAAGAGTGTAAGTGTAGGAGTAGGTGAGTAGTAGAGTAGAATATAGGTAACATCATGAGGGTGTGTGTCAGAAAGGCTGTAAGCTTATTGGAGCACAGTGTCTTGTGTTTGCCCTGAGTTGCTCAGGATTGCAAGAGGCGTGTCTACAGTTGTCCTTTTTGAAAACCAGAAACCAAAGGCATACGCTGTGAATATATCTGAAATTTCTTGCAAACATACACACAGCGTGTGCACTCATGTGCGCGCGTGTGCGCTTCTTTGCGCGGCGCTGCCCTGGGTGGAAACAGAAAGGGAAAAGAAAGGAAAAGAAGTAGTAGGAAGTTATCTAAGGAGAACTAGCAGAGCTGTCATGTGAAATATATCAGAATCAGCCAGTTACACAAGTAGAAGACTAGCCTAGCCAAGCCCAGCACTTTAAACTCTGCAAACAGCATTCTTCCCTGTTTTTTCCAAAGAACTCTGCAACACTGCAGTATACAAAGAGGGAAAGCTTAAAAATTTTAAAGTCAGACAAAATGTTAGGGGCTGCTCTTGCTATCATAAACCAATATGTGCAAGTTGCAGAGGGTGGTGATGTTGTGAATACTGCTGAGCAACCCACAGTGAGGAGACGGAGAAGAGTGTACAGACCCAGGGTAATCTACCAAGGGCTACATGAGCTGGAGATAATGGAGCGCTACAGGGTGGACAGAGACCTCCTGCAGCAAATTGTTGAGCTGTGCCAGCCACGCCTCACACACAGAACCAACAGAGGGGAACCCATCACAGTGGATACCAAGGTATGTGTTGGCCTAAGAATACTAGCTACAGGTACCTTCCAGAGACTAACTGGTGATATGATGGGGATTTCACAGGCATCAGCATCCAGGGTACTGCACCAGTTCCTGGATGCCATGTCAGTACATGTCGGTGAGCACGTATATTTCCCCAATTCTCGTGAGGCATTGGCCAGCAATATGCATCTTTTCCACCAAATAGCAGAATACCCTGAGGTAGTGGGTGCAATAGACTGCATGCACATACACATCAAAGCACCACCCGGTGAGTGGGGTAGGGTCTACATCAACCGCAAGGGCTTCCTCTCCATCAACTGCCAGGTCATGTGCGATGCCTAGGGCATAATAATGAATATGTGTGCTGGCTGCCCTGGAAGTTATCACGATTCCCACATCTGGCATCTGACGCAGCTGTACCAGAGATTTGCCAGTGGGGACATCCCTGATGGTCATCTAGTGGAGGATGCTGGATACGCACTGGAGCCGTGGCTGATGACACCCATCAGAAATGCACACACACCTGAACAAGAACTCCATAATGAGGCACACACACAAACAAGAAACATAATTGAGCATGTGTTTGGGATGCTCAAGTCATGGTTCCAGTGCCTGGACACATCTAGTGGAGCCTTGCAGTACTCACCAACTGCATGTACCCAAATTGTCATGGTATGTGCCATGCTACACAATGTGATCCTGTGGAAACATCTGGAGCAGGAACAACATGGGGCAGGACCAAACAGCCCCCCACCATTGCCAAGGCCTGCACAGGTGCAGTGTGACTCAGAGGAACAACCTGAGCCTGCCCTAGTAGGCAGAAGGAGGTGTGCCTGGTATGCCCTGGCCCTGGCAAAGAAGCAATGCATAGCACATACACTGACTCAGTAGGAACCCTGGAAATGACACCTCTCTCTTACTTGCACATACAGTAAAAGGGATGCCTAACTTGACACTACCTGTTTTCAAACATGTATAGGGAGTGTAAGATGTGCACCCAACATAGGCTGCCCTGCAGCACCACCTGAGGCATGAGTCCCTATTTTAAGCAATATAAAGCACTTCTTTCTTCTTCTTTTGGCTTTTTCCTGGTTAGGGGTCACCACAGCAGATCACCTGTCCGCTCATGATTGGCAGTGGAGTTTTACAGTGTCGAGTTGCCAGCCCGGCGCCCAACCTTCCACAGAAGGTACACACAAGCACACAATCACACCTAGGGCCAATATAGAGTGTCCAATTCACCTACAGCATGTCTTTTTGAGATGTGGGAGGAAACCAGAGCCCCCCGAGGAAACCCACATGACTACAAGGAGGACATGCAGACTCCGCACACAAGGCACGCCAGCCAAGGATCGAACCAGAGAACCTCTTGCTGTGAGGTGGCAAAGCTAACCGCTGCACCACAGTGAACGCCCAAGCAATATAATGCACTGCTAAGCAAAATTTACCAATATTGAGCATATTTAAATACAATTGCGCATAGCTGTGCACTGCCCTAACCAATGCAATGTCGGGCAATGTCGGGCAAAGTTGGGCAAAGTTGAGCAAAGTCGGGTAAACACGCTCACACCTGCTTTACTGTTCCTTAACCAGTCAGGTCTGCCCAGCAGGAAAATAAAAAGCAGTGACAGGGCTCAAACTCGGGATACTGTACACTATAGTCACAGTACTGAACCACTAAGCCATGACAACATTTCACTGGCACAGACACAACTTAAGTCACTCACACATACCAGTTGGGGGGGTCACAAACCTAACAGTCAAAGCCAGCAGGACAATTGCAGACAAATGCAAATGCAAACAAATTCTGTATCCTGCCCTCTGAAGGGGCATATGAGTAACCTCCCCCCAGGCCTATGCAGACAGATAACAGCAGGCCAGGCAGTGTGATGTGAGTTGGGTAGGCTATGAAGTCACAAACTAATATGCGTGTAATTGGAAGCTAAGGTCTGTAGTGCAGTGGTATGCCTCAAGCCAGTACGATAGGCAACAGTACAGACTGAAATGGAGTACCTGACATAGCAATGCAGGCCTAGCAAATGCGTAAGTGTCAGGTGTACCCCTCATCCTATGTACACCCACAGTAACAATCAGGTGAGCCCTCCCCGGGTAGAAATCTACAAATAATAGCTACCCCCCCCCCGTATGTAGAAATGTTGATAAGTCTATGAAAATTGACTCATGGAAGCCCTGCAGGCACAGCGTGCTTCCTGTCGATGTACAACATAAAGGTGAGCCCTGAAGTAAAAACCAACTTGATTTTTCACACACATATAGTATATATGCCCATAGTGGGCATGCTCACACACTTAAACAAATTTAGCAAATTTCAGTAAGCAACATACTGAAAAGTCATACTGGGCATGCTCACACACCTAAACAAACAAAGTAAATGTCAGTCAACAACATACTGAAAGGTCATACTGGGTATGCTCACACACTTAGGCCATGTCTGAGTACAGCAGTGGGCCACACATATCTGGCAGTTGCAGTTCTTACTCCAGACGCAATCCTTCCTTGCACACACAGTGATATTAAAACAGACCCATATAATATATTGGACCCCTGTCATAATCAAACTATGTACTACAAGTACTTAAGTTGTTCAATGAAAGTGAAAATGCAAAGAAGATAAATAAATCTCCGATCAGTATCATCAAGAAACAATGAGCACTCCTAACATTATCCAAGCCATGGTCTGGCAAAAATATTGCCAAAGAGTCCATAGAGAACCATGAAGCTTTCTTTCGGTATGTCATAAATATCAATGTAAACTCATATATGTTCTGAGTCAGTGCAAAGTGTAAATGAATACATGTACATGACTGACATTGCCAACATCTTGTCAGACAGATTCATACATATTTACCCACCTCTCACTGACAAAAGGGCCCATTACCATACCTGGAGATTGTGAAAACCCAGAAATCACATATACAAAGGTTAAATAGCTCTATCCAAACCTAAAAACATGGCGTCTATAGGATGACATGGTTTCCCTGGCTGTGTCATATGTGAACTCCAAAACAAACAGACCCTGCGCCTGAACAGTCTGTTGAGACTCACCCTCTGTACAGGATATGAAACTGTTAAATGGGTTACAGCAATGTTTGTCACACTCCACAAGTGTTGGTGCACAACAGACCATGGGAACTATAGTCTTATAAGCCTAATAAGCCTGATCTGCAAGGCCATGGAGTCCATCATTATGGAATTCATAAACAGAGCTATTGGGAGCCTACAAACACCCAACCCTACCCATTGTGGTTTGGTCAGGGGCAGATCATGGTTACTAAACCTGCTAGAGAGTTTTCAAGGCAGTCACCCAGGACATACATCAATGAAATTAGCTCCACGCGGCCTACATAGACCTTGAAAAGCCCTTTTCCAACATCCCATGCACATGTTGTATCCACAAAATCAACAACCTGTGCATAAACACATATGTCATCTGATGGATTGCCAACTGGGGCACAGATAGATCCCACAAGGTAAGAACTGTGGTCTCATGTTCAAGCTGGTAACAACTGCTGTCCCCCATGGCTCAGTCCTGGGACTCCTCCTGTCTGGTGTATACTTTTCAGAAATACAGTCAAACACATAAGGGCTATGTTTAGCAAAGTTTGTGGATGACTGCAAAAAGGTTGTCATAATCGATGTTTGGGACAACAGATACATCTTTAAAAAGGGTCTCAGTCAAACAGATGTGGTGTCAAAATGATGGCCTCGAGCTACAGTCATACAAATACCACATAGGTGCCAACACCCTAAATATGGAGGATCTATGGACACATGTGGATAGTCATCTTTACTTCCAGAAACACATTCACAAAGTGGTTAGAAAATCATACTATGTGTTCCCACAAATTTCCAAGGTCTTTGCATGTAGGTCAAAGGAGGTTCCATCTACTCATCAGTTAGCAGACACATCAGAGAGTATCATGGCACACTTAAGATGAATCTGACTAGGCACCTTCAGCAGCTGGAAAGACCACTGAAGTACTTCAACAAGAGTATTACTGGCCTCAAACAGTTGCCCCATGCAACAAGACTGAATTTATCTCAATCTGTACTCTGTTGCATACTGTCTACTCAGACGATCTCTGCCCAACAGACTGGTACATGTCCAATGCAGAACTGATGTACATGCGCTATCTGAAGTAAACCCAAGCTCACTGTGCCACATGCTCTAGGGATATCATCATCACAACAATAAACAGAACATGTTGGAGGGATATATTACTAACTCACAGACTTCCCTTGCTTTGGAACAGGCTCCCAAACTACATTAAGCTGAGTCCCTAACTGACACTCTTCCAGAGGAGCTTTGATAAGTGTATGTGAAACTGAACTGTCACACCATGGATCTCTTCATCAGCTCTACTACACAGAGGCCTAGGGAACTAACCCCATGTGTGGTGATAGCTGCACACTCTGGCCATACTAATATATGCCTTCAGGCAGATAGTCTATTACCTACCTATGTACCTATATATATATATATATATATATATATATATATATATATATATATATATATAGGGGGAACACAGTATAATAAGCCAAAGGTGGATGGGCAGAGATTTGTGTAAAAGAGTGACCATGACAGGGAGCCATCCAGGACTGTCCCACCCAGCACACATCCCAATGGCACAAAAGACATGAGGTGCACATCTCACCCACTGTACATAACAGCCACCAGTATATGTAAGCATTACAGTGCATGTGGTCCATGTGCCTGCTGTACAACATGACTGTACAATGAAGTACACATCTACTATCTGTAGACATGTACCTGTCACATAGGTTCATAGGTATATAGTAGACTATCTTCACGAAGGCATATATTAGCCTAGGCATGTTGTGCAGTTTTCACCACCCCATTGGGTAGTCTACAAAGCCCTAGTTCAAATAGTTAGTACCCTAAGCCCCTTTCTAGTGGGGCTGCTGATGTGATGCCTGGCATGAATTGTCTGTTTTCCATCCACTCACCAAGGTTCCTATTGAAGAATGTCAGTGAGGGGCTCTGTCTGATGTACATTGCGACTCTGTTCCAAAGTAAGGCAAGTGTCCGGGATGGTATTCTATCCCACCAGCATGTTGTATTCATTGCTGTTATGAGGTTCATATCCCTGGAGTGTGTAGTGCGACTCAATTTTGTTATCCATAGATGGAGCATGTTCAACAGTTATGTGTTGGACATGGCTCTGTATGTTAGGCAGAGTGTGCCTCTGTGTAGGTGGTACGCAACGGAGAACAGATTTAGTTTTACCAGTTGTGTTGCATAACACAACTGTTTGAGGCCAGTAATCCTCTTGGTGAGGTACCTCTGTGGTCTCTACAGCTGCTGGATATGCTTAGTTGACTACATCCAAAATGGTGCATTGTACTCAATGATGGGTCTGATGACATAAGAGTAGAGGGCCACCACTACCTCTTTTGATCCTGATGCAAACCCTTTGTTGATTAGGTGGGCCACATAGGATTTCCCAATCACTTTGGCAACATGGTTGTCAAAGGAAAGATGACTATCTACTTGTGTCCCCAGATCCCTTATTACCTTGTCAATCTTAAGGGGGTAACACCTATGTGTTAGTTTGTGGGTACTTTGTTTTCACCAAAGGGGATTACTATGCATTCTTCCACATTGAGCTTGAGGCCATGATTCTGACACCACACATCTGTCTCATAGAGTCCCTTCTAAAAGAATATTTGTGTCATCTGGGGAATCTATTATGGCAAATACTTTACAATTCCCAGCAAACTTAGTCAACCACAACCATCCTGTGTTGGCATGTACTTTTGAGAAGTCTATACCAAACAGGAGGGACCCAGGACTGAACCCTGTGTTACAACAGTTGTTACCGGTGTAGAGACTGACATGTAGCCAGCAACTCTTAATTTGGTGGATCTATCTGTGAGCCAATTTGCAATCCATCTTGTGATGTATGGATTCATGCCCAGGTTGGTGAGTTCATCTATGATACCTGACTGGGGAATGGTGTCAAAGGCCTTAGTGAGGTATAGGTAGGCTGTGTGGAGCTCATTTCAATAATCTGTAGCCTGGGTAACTGTCTCAAAGAAATTCACCCAGTTTAGGAGGCGTGATCTGCATTTGATGAAGCCAAACTAGGTGTGCTCAACTATGTGAAGGTTCCCAATGTTTTTATTGTTGACTTCATTATTATTGGCTCCATTGCCTTGCAGATCAGACTCATCAGGTTCATACAGCGTGAATGCCAAGGGTCTTTTGTGCCCCCCCCTCCCCGTGGAGTGGGAAGAATGTTGCTGTGCAACATTCTATGAGTACATATCCTGTAGAGAGCATGTAGAGAGAGGTGTAAGTATCCTTGATAAATATGGATACATCACCACCCTATGTGCTATGATCCAGGTTCTGATGCTGGTAGGTATGGAATGAGTAGTATCCTGGTAGTGTTGGTGTGCTCTCTGGAGCCTTGAACTAGGTTTCTGTTACTGCACAGATATCAATATTCTCCATACTGAGAAGTGCCTTGAGTGTGTGCATCTGGAGGCTGAGACTTCTGGCAGTGAGTAGCATTTAGCTCACTTTGTGGTTATTTGTGTTCATTATGGGGTTTGGTTTGTCTTGAGTGACCGGTGTTCCACACCTGAAGTCAACGCCTCATTGGTCCAATCTGACCATAAAACTTTT
>NC_056730.1:243645484-243745118 GCF_019279795.1 Protopterus annectens | reverse complement strand
CTCCCCCTTCCCTTCTTCTATGGCTTTGGTGACTGTTTCAAAGAAGTCAACCAGGTTCAAAAGGCAGGATCTGCCCTTGACAAAGCCGAACTGGGTAGGATCTAGTGTCTGTAGGTCCCCAATGTCTTTGTTTATGAGCTCCATGATGATCCTCTCCATAGCCTTGCAGACTAAGCTAGTCAGGCTTATGGGCGATAGTTTCCAGGGTCCGTAGAGGCTCCACCTTTGTGGAGTGGGACCACTGTTGCTGTACACCATTCTGTGGGCACATATCCTGTAGTGAGGCTGAGATTGTATAGCTGTTTTATTTGAGGGATTAGTTCCTCTTGTAGTTCATGTAGGACGCAACCTGGTATGCCATCTGGTCCCATGGAAGCAGTGTTTTTGCTTTGGAGAGGCAGCCTTCACCTGAGCATTTGAGATGTTTGGGAGGCAGCCCTCTGCTGGGATAGATACTTGCTCTTTTGGGGGGTGGAAAAGTTTGCACTGAACCTGCCTGCCATGATATTGGCGATGTCTGTGGGTTCAGTGTATTTTTTGTCATTTAGAATCAACTCAGAACAAGTCTGGGAGTTGCATCCCAGGTTTCTAACATAACTGATAAAAGCCTTATGATTGTCTTTGGTGTCCTGTGCAATTTTTCTCTCGAAGATGGCCTTGGAGGATTTTATGAGGGATCGTAATTTTTTGCTAGTACTGATCAGAGATGCCTTCCCTATTAGGGATTTTGCTCTATCATGTAGTAGCTTCCTCCTCCTGTTGTACAGTTTATTTATGGCAGGGGTCCACCAGACTGGACGCCTGCCTTTGGATGATTGGGTCTTGGTTTTGTTTGGGATAGCATGATCCATGCATTCCTGGAGATGTCCGTAGAATGCATTTATATAGGATTCTGCAGTTTGGGCTGTAGTTTCCACTGGCCCTGGGGCCTTGAAGGATTCCACTTCGGTTTTGAGAAGTGAGAAGCTTGCTTTTGAGAAGTTTTTCACTGTGGTTTTCTGGGCTGGGGTGGGGTCGGGATGTGGACATCCAGTGAAATTAATTTATGGTCTGATCTTACCAATGAGGTATATACATCTGGTGTGGAGCATAGAGTCCCCATGTTGGTAATGATCAGGTCTAGTATGTTGTCCCCTCTTGTGGGAGTGGTGACTAGTTGTTCCATAGCATTTGAGTTTATAATTTCCAGGAATCTTTGGGCTAAGGTGCTGGGGCTTGAGTAGTGCTTCCAGTCAATGTTTGGGTAGTTGAAGTCACCCAATATAATGGGGTTCGGAGAGATCTTCATGTTCTTCAATGTTTTCAGGAAAGCCGAATGGGATTCCTGACTTTGAGAGGGTGGTCTGTAGGATGCTATAAACTGAAAAGCAGTCTTGCCCACTGTTAGTTGCACATGGATGGTCTCCGATACTTTGTGCAATGCCACTAACCTGGAGGTGTGGATATCCTTGATAAATATGGAAACTCCCCCTCCTTTTGTGGTTCGGTCCGGGTTTTGGGGCCGAAAAGCATGATATGAGGTATAGCCTGGTAGTGCTGGGGTGCTCTCTGGAGCCTTGAACCAGGTTTCTGTCACTGCACAGATATCAATGTTCTCCATACTGAGGAGAGCTTTGAGTGCATGCATCTTGAGGTTAAGACTTCTGGCATTTAGCAGCATTACCCTTAGTTTCTTGTTCCTTGTGCTGTCTATGGGTAGTAATTACATAAGGGTATTCTTCCGAAACTCCTTCCAAAGCTATTTGCACAGTGTGTAACAGCAGAAAGGCTGATATGCTCTGTGTTTCTGCCTCTGCCAGACCTATCAAACACTCAGTTACATATTTGACCAGACTCAGGGAAAAGTAAGGAAAAAGTCAGGGACACCTTTTAAATGTTAGTGCCATTAAGTTGAAACATTGAGAGAATCAGAGCATATGAATTAATGCACCTTTTCTGAAGTAAAAGAAGTGTCTAACTCTTAATTATTGTCATTATTCATTAAGTGTAATTCACCACCTTTCTGGCCAAAGTCAATAGTTTTAGGAGGGATTCAGAGGGACAGAGCGAAAATTTGTGTCAAAATCAGGGACATCCCTAAAAATTAAATATTAAAATAGTTAGGAGGTATGGCCTCTGCCCTAAATAGATATGCTAGTGTTTGTCCTGCTGTGATACTGTGTGGGGTTGTAAAGTGATGGTGTAACATTATTTCCTGCTAGAATGGCTGCTTCTCTTATCACAGTCATGTAATGTAATCCCACAACAATTGTTGGTAAAGATCCACAGAACAAGTTGTGTGGTACGGCATTCCTATTTTTCCTTTACATTCACTCATTCTGATGCATGATATATTTATTTCAGCACCAACTTGTTGTATATCTATCGTGGCTTAGTGGTGCTTCATGTTGTGCAGTGTGTATAAGGTCCAGGGTTCGAGACTGATACAGGTGTTTTATTTTGCTCCTGAGCAGAAGAAGGGCCCTCACATACAGAGTGACAAAGTCACTTTTAAGCAGTTGTAAGCGGGTTTGCTTGGGTTTGCGTGATGCTTAGCAATGCTTAGCTAAGCGCAAACAAGCGCACACTCGTGCAAACCTGCTAACTACTGCTTAATGGTGCTTACTCCCGCTAACCCCGTGCTCATTTCTTTGAAAGAAAAGAAAAATGGGGAAATAGAAAAGTGGTGAAAAAGGGGAAAAAAGAGGGACATGCAGTATGGAAAGTAGTTCAGGATGGGTGTAGGGAAGGTCCATAGCTGCCCATTTCTTTAACAGCAACAGCTGTGCATATGGAATAAATTTGGAGGTAGATATGAAACCTTCACCCCCTGAGAGAGGGGTGAGGACAACAAAGTATGTTGTAATGCCAATCAAATTACATTTTATGTGTCCAGTGGACATGTATGCAAAATGCGTAGCTATGTATGGGGCGTAATTTTTTTGGGGAGCAGATTGCCCTTTTTTTTCAGGTGAGAGTGGAATGTGGGGTAGGGGAGGTAGGTATATTTGGGGAGGTAGGTTGGGGAGGTAAACAGACAAGACAAACAAGACACATATAGGGGTGGTATATGACACATGTGATGGGTGAGCACCTTTGATGGGGAAGGATGTTTGGAAATCACAAGCCCATGAGCCCACAGATGGAAACAGTGGGACTGAGGTCCCCACCCCAGGGCAGTCACCGCTGCACCTTCACAGCCCAGAGGGTGGCTGTGCTGGGAGCTGTGTAGGGGGCTGTGTAGGAGGGGCAGCCTGAACCGGGAATTGCACCACTCATGCCTCAAGCTGGCATAGAGGTTCTGCAACAGAACATTCAATCTCTCTATGCACCACAGCCCGGACCATTCGAAGGGTGATAGGTGGCCCTCCTCTGCCCATGCTTGCACGGGGGTCCGAGCCCCATCCTCTGCAACACTTCTACCCAAAGGGGGCACAGGGCCAATGGAGGAGGAGGTCCCAGGCTAGGCACCGGACCTGCTGGTGCCAGGTGCCATGGCCAGCTGAGGTGGGACAGGTGGGTCCGCTGGGACCAGCCTTCCCATACAAACTATGTTTTGGAGGGTTTAATAAAGATATGGGTTAGTCACAGTCAACAGCATTCCCAGTTAGTTATAACAGCATGCAGAAGTATTCTCATTAACCCAGCACAGATTTTCAACAGTTGAAAAGCAAGCATAACACATGCATATATAGAACAATAGTGGACATTACAACAGCATGCAGGTTGAATTGATGGCAACAGGCCACCAATATTGTGGTATTTTAACAGGGCACATGCATAGAAATAAATGCAATTATTTATAAACCAATAGGACATATGTCGCAACAAATGTTTTGAGATTAGACATACCGATTGAGGTGTGGAATTGCATTTTTTATGCACATACAGTAGGGTGGAAAATGGTAGCTCAATTAACAAGTTATATATCCTTCTAGTTTTCACTACATTCATATTAACTGCAGTTATATGTCCCTTACATGTATTATTACACTACCCAATGTCCTTATATTGTGCAATTGGATTTTGCTAGATCATTATGTACATGAACTGTATCTTACATACAAACTGTCCAAGATGCAGATGTTACTGCTACATATTTTGAGAGTTGCTCACACACACTACTGCTAAGATGGTACACTGACAGCTCTACTTTCATATAATTATCTAGATATGTTCAGGTGAAAGTATCAGTTATATGTTAACAGCTCTCTACATTTCTGGCAGCACACTGACATTTCTGGGGAACAAAATACCAAGCTCCTCATGTGCCAGATTAACCTGTACATGCTGGGCATGAACCAACAGTTGAGGGCTGTAAATATGCATAAAAGCTACTGGCACTCCCTTCATCCACATTATATGGGCCTACCCAAGTGTGTTAATACAACAGTACTATTTGTAAAATGCAACAATACAACAACATATCAAAGAAAATGACACAGACGCAATACATTCCGCTTTTTAACGGGCTGCTCAGCTATGATCAATTGGTTTTAAATATGCTAAATACTGCTAAAATGTGCTTAGCAGTGCTTTATATTGCTTAAAATAAGTTACTCATGCCTCAGAATGCATAACCATTTCACCTTCATATATATATAATTTGTTCACTACTACATATAACATTTGAATGCTTTTTACAAAACTTATACATGATAAATGTCAGGAAATATTTTTGTATACAGATTTCCAACACAAAATGGAATGTGCAGTAGTCGGACTCGAACTGGGAATGCCTCCTCTTTGTACGAAGGCTCTAACCACTACACTATCGCTATTTTGCTTAATTTGCATATTTTTTCTTATTATCCACTTCGGTGTCTAAGCTGCTAACTGTAGCTAAGCAAAGGTCAATCCCGCGCAAACACACGCAAATACAGGCAGCTATATCGGAAATAAAACAAAAAAAAAATTCTTTTAATTTTTAAATTTGTACGAGGTTTAACATATGGGGAGAGTAGTGTTACAATGTACACATGTGAGCAGACTCGCTCATGTATTTATTTATTATTTTATTTTACATTTGTTGTCCGGGCTAGTCTAGCTGGATATATGTCCATTTTCAGTAGAGGCCCGGGGAGAAAAGCTCCAAGCAAAAAAAAAATGGGAAATTTAACAATGCATATAACTATGAGAAGTACAATACAGAGTTAGCACTCTGATAGAGAACAGTTATAAAATAAATTTGTAAAACTAAACACTTTTAGTGGAAATTAAACTAAACAATTCTACAACTTACAGTAGAAGGTATAAGCAAGTCTTGGAAAAGGGAAAAGAATATATATATTATTCTAAAATTCCTGAGTAAGAGTCAGTAGTAGTAAGTCAATTTGGAGATAATGGTTATAGGAGTAGTGTATAGGGTTATGGATAGAAGTGAGAAAAGATGCCAATCTGGGTTAGTGCATGGACAGAGCCAATGAGCTTTGAGATGTTCTTTAAGATGTTTTTTAAAAAGAGAAGTAGAAGCAAGGGAAGTTAAGTCAGCAGGAAGCTGATTCCAGAATTTTCCTGCAGTGTTTGAGAAGAGTGAATCCTCAGCTTTGTTGTTAGCTTTATTAGAGGAGACTAGAAGTTTGTTAGCAGAGAGTAGTGTAGGTAGATTCGTATAAAGTGTAATAAGATTAGTGAGGATAGGGGTATTATTAGGGTGGTATAGGATCTTTTGAGTAATAAGTAGTTGTTGATAGAGTATGTGGCTATGAAGTTCTAGCCAGCCAAGCTGTTTGAGGTTAAGGCAGTGGTGAGTTTTAAAGGGGGAGCTTGTGATGAATCTAGTTATGCTATTATAACAGGTAGAGCGTTTAGAGAGGTTGTTTTTGGATATGTTGGTGTATATAATGGAGGCATAGAAAAGGGTGGAAATGAAGTGAGTCTGGGCAATTGTTTTTCTTGCAGGAGGAGTAAGAAAGGGTTTTATTCTATAGAGGGTGCCAAGTTTTTTGTTGACAGACTTAATAGTTGAGTTAATGTGTACGTCATAGTTGAGTTGATTATCAATAGTTACACCTAGTAGGCGGGTTGTAGTCTCTGGGGTAATGTTGGTACCATTGTTAGAGGTTATAGAGAAGGAAGGAACAGGTGATTTATGAGTAGGAGTAAAGAGTAGTAGTTTTGTTTTTTTGGGATTTAGGAGGAGGCAGTGTTGCATAAACCAGTCTTCAACCTTCTTAAAAACAGTTTGGGTGAGAGAGTGGAGAGAGGTTATACTCTTGGCTGTACAGATTAAGGTGGAGTCATCTGCATACTGAATACAGGTGGCTTGGGGTATGTTAGTATGTAAGTTGTTAATAAATAAGGAGAAGAGTAGGGGACCTAAGATAGAGCCCTGGGGTACTCCTATTTTTACTGGTTGTAGTGAAGATAGGACGTTATGCCAAAGTACTGCTTGCTGTCTATTTTCCAGATAAGATCTAAACCATTGTATGGCTTGAGGATCTAGAGAGTGAGCCTTTAGTTTGTCTAGCAGTAGGTTGTGGTTAACCATGTCAAAGGCTTTTGACAGGTCAATAAATAATGCAGAGGAATATAAGTTATTGTTACGATTTTTATTTATGGAGTCAGTAAAGGATAGTAGGGCAGTTGATGTACTGTGGAATGGCCTAAAACCATGTTGGCAGTTTGCTAGTAGGTTATTTTGTAATAAGTGGTTGTGTAGCTGTTTGTGAATACATTTTTCCATTATCTTAGCTAATTGGGGACAGTAGGGCAATAAGGCAATAGTTAGAAAGCTCAGTAGATTGTCCTCCTTTATGTAGAGGGATGATATGGGATATCTTCCATAGAGCAGGGATTTTGCCCTCAGAGATAGATCTGTTAATAAGGATAGAGATGGGATAGTCTACGGCTTTAGCGCCTATTTTTAGGTATTCAGATGGGAGTTGGTCAGCAGAAGGGGTGAAAGGCTTCAATTTTTGAAGTAGCTTACAGATGAAGGATGTAGATACAGGCTGTATTTGAAAGGTAGATAAAGAAATATTGCAGATATTTGGTTGGGAAGCAGTGAGAGGAGGTAGAGAATTGGCCAGGGTTTGAATGGCTTCTGTAAAGTAGTTATTAAAGGCATCAGGGATCAGGTTGGAGTTGTTACTATTGAAACCGGTTGGGTTTGGAGTGGTGGTGTGGCCTGGTTGAAGAAGCTTGTTTATCCCACTCCAGAATTTTTGTGGGGTTTGTTGATTGGTTTGTTTGAGGCTGAGGTAGTAATCTTTTTTGTCTCTAAGAATATCTCTTTTGGTGGAATTTCTTAGTTGTTTAAATTGGAGGTGGGTTGTTGGACATTTGGTAGATCTCCAATTAGCCCATATTTTATTTCTGAAGTGTATCTTTTGCCTGGTTTGTTTTGTGAGCCAGGGGGCACATTTTGTTTTTATTCTAGTTGAGTGATAAGGGGCATGGGAGTCTTAAGATATTAAGAAATTTAGTGTTGAAGTATGTAACTGCTTCATCTAGTTCTAGATAGGTTAGTGGTGACCAGTCACAAGCTTGCAATTCGGTTAAGAAGCTGTCTGGGTTAAAACTTTTTTTGACCGGGAGGTTTTGAGATTATGTGTGGAGGGAATGTGGGTTTTTTGTTTAATAATGTAGGTAAGTGTGTGGTCACTGATATCATCTGGGAGGGTTCCTGGAGTATAAGATTCAGGGTGGCTGTTAATAAGGATCCAATCCAGAGTACTTTCCTTGTTAGTGGGTTTATGGATTCTTGTAGGAGTTGTAATTAGTTGAGAGAATCCAAAGAGGTTTATATGGTTGGTGGGGTTGAGAGAACTACAAGAAGACCAGTTTATATTAACATCACCAAGTACAATGATCTCCTGGGGTAGATGGGTAGAGAAATGACTAAGCAAGTTTTCTAGAGAATTTGTATTGTTACCTGGAGGTAGATACATGCAAATTATATAGATTGATTTAGAGTTATTGATTTGGAGTTTGATAGTTAGGGTTTCAGATTTGGTATCTATTGATGGGAGCACATTAATGAGGGAGATTTGTAGGTTCGATTTGTAAAGAATGGCTATACCCCCACCTTTTTTCATTTTACGGTCATTTCTGAGGATGTTATAGCCAAGAGGGCTAATTTCTTGGTCGAGAGTAGATGGTTTTAGCCAAGTTTCTGTAAGACATAGAATGTCAAATGAGTGTACATCAAGGAGTGCATGCAGGTGGGAAATTTTATTGTTTATTCTTCTTATGTTAAGGTGAGCTATCAGAAGGGAGTTAGTTGGTTTAATAATTGTAGAAGTTATAGGTACTGTTACATTGGTAGGGTTAGTTATGGCGTCAGTATAGGGGCCAGGGTTTGGATGAATGTCACCATCTAGGAGGTGGTGTTGCTAGGGGTACTGTAGAGATTTTAAGAGTTTATGAAGGCTATTAAGAGTCTTCTTGGTAGAGAAGTGAATAATGTGAGTTGTTTGTGGAATTTAGGTAAAGAGTAATTAGAAACATAGGTTATGTTACTATGGTTAAGGGAGAAGGTGAATGAGGATGGTAAAGTTTGTTGGCTATGATGGTTTTGTTCAGATAGAGAAAGATATTCATAGGAGGTAAGTGAGTATGGTATGGTAAGAATTACTAGTGTGGTAGTTAAGAGTAGTAATTTGGTTAAATTAGTTTTATTTGTAGAAGCCATGGTAAGAGGATTTAAGTAGGGAATAGTTAGTGTTAGTATGTATTGTAGTAATGAGATAAAGTGTTTTAAGATGTTGAGCAGGTTATAAGTTAAGTTGGTAAGTAGTTAACAGGGTAAGATATGAGGTAGAGTAGTTGTAGTTAAGATTAGAAGACAGAGGGAGTGGTAAGAGAGACAGATGAGTAGTACTAATCAGGTGAGAGAGTTATGGGAGTGGCTTGGTGATGTAGTGGTATGGGACAGGTGGAGATAGGAAGGGGGAGTGGCAGTGAAGTATAAGTGTAGGACCAGTGGGGGTGGGTGGGAATTGGGGGTAGGGTAGGGGAGCGGAGTGAGCCCATAGAGTGAATAGAGCAGGTAGAAACAGACAATGGAGCAGCTGGAGGAGAAACAATCAGTAGAGCTCAGTCTAGAAGTTAAGTCAAGTATGTCTAAGGAGAGAAGGAGCAGAGTAAAGTTAGAGGTATACTAGAGACATAGGAGAGTATAGTGAGTTAAGGTAGAGGGTATATTGTAATTTCGGAGTCGTTTAAGGTCAAAGAGGTTTAAAATAGATAAAGCAGAGGAACAAAGGAAAAGCAGAATAAATCTTGGATGGGATAGGGGTGCCACCTACAGGGAAAAGCTAGAAGTACAAGCAGCTACAAAAGAAGGTAGGCTATGGCAGATTACAAAAAGGGGGAAGGTAGTAAGAGAGATACTAATAGGTGATGTAGTAGTAAGGTCAACAAGGTAGCTAGTTTGGGGGGAGGGGGGCTACTGGCTGACTGTCCTCAGAGCTTACTTTAGAACCCCTAAAGCTACAGTGATCAGTACTATGCTTTACAGGTAGGCCATGGAAACATACTTTCTTAATTCCTTAACAGAGTGCAGGAGTAGAGGCAACAACCATGGGTCCTTTGTCAGCTGGTAGGTAGATTCTCAGAAGAATTATAGGCTGGAACAGCACAGTGAAGATCAGGGTACTCAGAGAGAGACAACAGTGGTAGTGAGTGGCAAGAAGCCTGCATAGACAGAGTAAGATAATTAGGACAATAGTAACACTTCAACAGTTAGACATTGTACATTCACTAAGCTAACAGTATCTTATCTTTAGTTATATAAATGTATCTTACAGGTTAAATTCTGTAGGCTAAGTAGGACAGCATGTAGCACATTGGTAAAGACATAGTCACACATAAATGCATATGAAAAACAGTACAATCAAAACAGGAAAAATGCATAGAAAAGTATCATAAATTATATAAAAATCACCTGGTGGGAGTTAGTGATGGTAGCCAGCTGGCTCAAAGTCTACACTAGAATTTGTTAAAAAAAAATAAGTGGAGTCACAGCATGAAAGTTATGTAGCCTATGGTGCCCGATTTAACAGTTCATTTGAAATCTACAGGGGCTAACAGGGACAGATAATTCAGAGAATATATCCTCAAAATATTAGTCTTTGCATTCACAGATACCAATCCTCATTTACAAATGTAACAAACAGAGGTTGATAGGGTCCCTAACATCCTGAGGGCCAGAGCACAGGCGACAGTTGCATTAACTATGGCATTTCATTATGCACATGGAAACATCCACATGGATAACCATGCAGTTTAATTTAGGTATACGGACTATAGACTAGGCTGCTACTTCTTGTTATTAATCCATTTGTTACTGTCTCCAAACTACAGCTCAGCATAAGTAATTGGATTCTAGTAAATATAAGCTACTCTGTAGTTTCCTATTTACAAGCTAGCTGATTCTGGCTTCAAATTGCAGCTCAAGAAGGTGTCTACAGCTCCCAACCAACATACCAGTAATTGCAGGGTACAAGGAGTGCTCAAGAAAAGACCTACATCAGTCTTTCTACGTCCCCCAAGAGAAACAGGCTGAATGTAATAACAGCTAAAGCTTCTAACATCCAGCAGCTACAGGCTGCTCAATAAGATAAAGACCTACAGTACACTATGTAAGTCCCGTTATCTACATATACAAATTAGTCAATATAGACAAAATGTAGAGACAGAGCAGGTCAAAAGTTCAACTAACTCCCAATGTATCAAATAGCCAATACTGGGCAATAGCTAATAAGCAAACAGTAGAAACTGCAGCCGTTTAGGATTCAACTAGCTCTCTATGTAGTAAAATAGCCATACATGCTAAAGCAAAAGAGCAAACAGGATAAACTGAAGCCGTTTCATAATCAACTAATTCTCGATGTATAAAATAGTTGTTACAGGCTGAAACTAATAAGCAGACAGGGTAAATGCAGTCGTTTCTGATTGTACTAATTCTCAATGAATAAAATAGCCATTACAGGCTAAGGAAATAAGCAGTAGGATAAACTGCAGCCGTTTCAGTCTAGGGGAAAGTTCGTCGTTTGTAACTGTGAAGCAAGCATAGAACAGCAGAACCTTAATATTTAACAAATAAGCTAATCATTCATCAGATATTTAATTGTAGCCGGAATTTCTGTTATGTAAGCAGCAGTTACAGGACACATTAATGCAGCTCAAAGCCTTTCAATTCATTTGTTCCATCAACAAAACAATACGGGAATTATCATATCACAAACATTAAAACTTTCAATTAGCATAGAAAAAGCAGTCAAAACTACAGTTGATCTAGGCAGCCGTTATTGAGGTAATTCCGGCACCTAAACATGGCAGTTCCTTGGATACACAAGGGAAATTAAACTCTAAGTAGCTGTTGGTTTACTAAACAAACACTACAAGGCTATAACTGGCTAACTCAAACAGTCTGCATATTACAGTTCAACTTCAGATCCATCTATGGTGTTGAGGCACACAGTAGAAATAATAATCAATTGACTTTAAGCATATAGGTAACAATTAAGTAGCACTGCTTACCAGAGGAAAAAGACGCCAGGCCAGGATCAGACAGCAGCTAGGGGCAGGACTGGGGTATTAAAGATGGCCATGCCAGACTAGGGGTATTTATAGGTTTGGAAAGAATAAAAGGCAAAGAGGGGAGGGGAGAAGGTAATGAGGTGGAACAGTCGGGAGGGGGAGGTGACAGACTTACTAGGAAAGCTATTGGTTCACCACACCATGATGCACAGTTCTGAAAACTGCAGGAGCTGGGAAGATAAAGCACAGAAGACAGGTAAGGGCTTAGAAATATACTAAATATGACTAGTAGGGAATATGGTAGGGTCCAAGATCTACAATTATAGACAGACAATGGAGCAGCTGGAGGAGAAACAATCAGTAGAGCTCAGTCTAGAAGGTAAGTCAAGTATGTCTCAGGAGAGAAGGAGCAGAGTAAAGTTAGAGGTCTGTTAGAGACACAGGAGAGTATAGTGAGTTAAGACAGAGGGTATATTGTAATTTTTAAGGTCAAAGAGGTTTAAAATAGATAAAGCAGTGGAACAAAGGAAAAGCAGAATAAATCTTGGATGGGATAGGGGTGCCACCTACAAGGCAAAGCTAGAAGTACAAGCAGCTACAAAAGTAAGGTAGGCTATGGCAGATTACAAAAAGGGGGAAGGTAGTAAGAGATACTAATAGGTGATGTAGTAGTAAGGTCAACAAGGTAGCTAGTTTGGGGGGAGGGAGGCTACTGGCTGACTGTCCTCAGAGCTTACTTTAGAACCCCTAAAGCTACAGTGATCAGTACTATGCTTTACAGGTAGGCCATGGAAACATACTTTCTTAATTCCTTAACAGAGAGTGCAGGGAGTAGAGGCAACAAGATGAAACCATGGGTCCTTTGTCAGCTGGTAGGTAGATTCTCAGAAGAATTATAGGCTGGAACAGCACAGTGAAGATCAGGGTACTTGAGGGAGAGAGAGACAACAGTGGTAGTGAGTGGCAAGAAGCCCGCATAGACAGAGTAAGATAATTAGGACAATAGTAACACTTCAACAGTTAGACATTGTGCATTCACTAAGCTAACAGTATCAAAACGGAGCTTATCTTTAGTTATATAAATGTATCCTACAGGTTAAATTCTGTAGGCTAAGTAGGACAGCATGTAGCACATTGGTAAAGACATAGTCACACATAAATGCATATGAAAAACAGTACAACCAAAACAGGAACAATGCATAGAAAAGTATCAGAAATTATATAAAAATCACATGGTGGGAGTTAGTGATGGTAGCCAGCTGGCTCAAAGTCTACACTAGAATCTGTTAAAAAAAAATAAGTGGAGTCACAGCATGAACGTTATGTAGCCTATGGTGTCCTATTTAACAGTTCATTTGAAATCTACAGGGGCTAACAGGGACAGATAATTCAGAGAATATATCCTCAAAATATTAGTCTTTGCATTCACAGATACCAATCCTCATTTACAAATGTAACAAACAGAGGTTGATAGGTTCCCTAACATCCTGAGGGCCAGAGCACGGGCGACAGTTGCATTAACTATGGCGTTTCATTACGCACATGGAAACATCCACGTGGGCTTAGTGCCGCTAATAACCATGCAGTTTAATTTAGGTATACGGACTATAGACTAGGCTGCTACTTCTTGTTATTAATCCATTCGTTACTGGCTCCAAACTACAGCTCAGCATAAGTAATTGGATTCTAGTAAATATAAGCTACTCTGTAGCTTCCTATTTACAAGCTAGCTGATTCTGGCTTCAAATTGCAGCTCAAGAAGGTGTCTACAGCTCCCGACCAACATACCAGTAATTGCAGGGTACAAGGAGTGCTCAAGAAAAGACCTACATCAGTCTTTCTACGTCCCCCAAGAGAAACAGGCTGAATGTAATAACAGCTAAAGCTTCTAACTTGCGATCCAGCAGCTACAGGCTGCTCAATAAGACGCAAAAGACCTACAGTACACTATGTAAGTCCCCAAGTAAGGTTATCTACATATACAAATTAGTCAATATAGGGTACAATACGTGGACAAAATGTAGAGACAGAGCAGGTCAAAAAGCGAACGCTTAAAGCGATCGCTTAAGCTAGCGATTCAACTAACTCCCAATGTATCAAATAGCCAATACTGGGCAATAGCTAATAAGCAAACAGTAGAAACTGCAGCCGTTTAGGATTCAACTAGCTCTCTATGTAGTAAAATAGCCATACATGCTAAAGCAAAAGAGCAAACAGGATAAACTGAAGCCGTTTCATAATCAACTAATTCTCGATGTATAAAATAGTTGTTACAGGCTGAAACTAGTAAGCAGACAGGGTAAATGCAGTCGTTTCTGATTGTACTAACTCTCAATGAATAAAATAGCCATTACAGGCTAAGGCAATAAGCAGTAGGATAAACTGCAGCCATTTCAGTCTAGGGGAAAGTTCGTCGTTTGTAACTGTGAAGCAAGCATAGAACAGCAGAACCTTAATATTTAACAAATAAGCTAATCATTCATCAGATATTTAATTGTAGCCGGAATTTCTGTTATGTAAGCAGCAGTTACAGGACACATTAATGCAGCTCAAAGCCTTTCAATTCATTTGTTCCATCAACAAAACAATACGGGAATTATCATATCACAAACATTAAAACTTTCAATTAGCATAGAAAAAGCAGTCAAAACTACAGTTGATCTAGGCAGCCGTTATTGAGGTAATTCCGGCACCTAAACATGGCAGTTCCTTGGATACACAAGGGAAATTAAACTCTAAGTAGCTGTTGGCAGCTTACTAAACAAACACTACAAGGCTATAACTGGCTAACTCAAACAGTCTGCATATTACAGTTCAACTTCAGATCCATCTATGGTGTTGAGGCACACAGTAGAAATAATAATCAATTGACTTTAAGCATATAGGTAACAATTAAGTAACGAGCACTGCTTACCAGAGGAAAAAGACGCCAGGCCAGGATCAGACAGCAGCCAGGGGCAGGACTGGGGTATTAAAGATGGCGCCATGCCAGACTAGGGGTATTTATAGGTTTGGAAAGAATAAAAGGCAAAGAGGGGAGGGGAGAAGGTAATGAGGTGGAACAGTCGGGAGGGGGAGGTGACAGACTTACTAGGAAAGCTATTGGTTCACCACACCATGATGCACACGGTTCTGAAAACTGCAGGAGCTGGGAAGATAAAGCACAGAAGACAGGTAAGGGCTTAGAAATATACTAAATATGACTAGTAGGGAATATGGTAGGGTCCAAGATCTACAATTATAGACAGACAATGGAGCAGCTGGAGGAGAAACAATCAGTAGAGCTCAGTCTTGAAGGTAAGTCAAGTATGTCTCAGGAGAGAAGGAGCAGAGTAAAGTTAGAGGTCTGTTAGAGACACAGGAGAGTATAGTGAGTTAAGACAGAGGGTATATTGTAATTTCGGAGTCGTTTAAGGTCAAAGAGGTTTAAAATAGATAAAGCAGCGGAACAAAGGAAAAGCAGAATAAATCTTGGATGGGATAGGGGTGCCACCTACAAGGCAAAGCTAGAAGTACAAGCAGCTACAAAAGTAAGGTAGGCTATGGCAGATTACAAAAAGGGGGAAGGTAGTAAGAGAGATACTAATAGGTGATGTAGTAGTAAGGTCAACAAGGTAGCTAGTTTGGGGGGAGGGAGGCTACTGGCTGACTGTCCTCAGAGCTTACTTTAGAACCCCTAAAGCTACAGTGATCAGTACTATGCTTTACAGGTAGGCCATGGAAACATACTTTCTTAATTCCTTAACAGAGAGTGCAGGGAGTAGAGGCAACAAGACGAAACCATGGGTCCTTTGTCAGCTGGTAGGTAGATTCTCAGAAGAATTATAGGCTGGAACAGCACAGTGAAGATCAGGGTACTTGAGGGAGAGAGAGACAACAGTGGTAGTGAGTGGCAAGAAGCCAGCATAGACAGAGTAAGATAATTAGGACAATAGTAACACTTCAACAGTTAGACATTGTGCATTCACTAAGCTAACAGTATCAAAACGGAGCTTATCTTTATAGTTATATAAATGTATCCTACAGGTTAAATTCTGTAGGCTAAGTAGGACAGCATGTAGCACATTGGTAAAGACATAGTCACACATAAATGCATATGAAAAACAGTACAACCAAAACAGGAACAATGCATAGAAAAGTATCAGAAATTATATAAAAATCACCTGGTGGGAGTTAGTGATGGTAGCCAGCTGGCTCAAAGTCTACACTAGAATTTGTTAAAAAAAAATAAGTGGAGTCACAGCATGAAAGTTATGTAGCATATATTGTCCTATTTAACAGTTCATTTGAAATCTACAGGGGCTAACAGGGACAGGTAATTCAGAGAATATATCCTCAAAATATTAGTCTTTGCATTCACAGATACCAATCCTCATTTACAAATGTAACAAACAGAGGTTGATAGGGTCCCTAACATCCTGAGGGCCAGAGCACAGGCGACAGTTGCATTAACTATGGCGTTTCATTACGCACATGGAAACATCCACATGGGCTTAGTGCCGCTAATAACCATGCAGTTTAATTTAGGTATACGGACTATAGACTAGGCTGCTACTTCTTGTTATTAATCCATTCGTTACTGGCTCCAAACTACAGCTCAGCATAAGTAATTGGATTCTAGTAAATATAAGCTACTCTGTAGCTTCCTATTTGCAATCTAGCCGATTCTGGCTTCAAATTGCAGCTCGAGAAGGTGTTTACAGCTCCCGACCAACATACCAGTAATTGCAGGGTACAAGGAGTGCTCAAGAAAAGACCTACATCAGTCTTTCTACGTCCCCCAAGAGAAACAGGCTGAATGTAATAACAGCTAAAGCTTCTAACTTGCGATCCAGCAGCTACAGGCTGCTCAATAAGACGCAAAAGACCTACAGTACACTATGTAAGTCCCCAAGTAAGGTTATCTACATATACAAATTAGTCAATATAGGGTACAATACATGGACAAAACGTAGAGACAGAGCAGGTCAAAAAGTGAATGCTTAAAGCGATCGCTTAAGCTAGCGATTCAACTAACTCCCAATGTATCAAATAGCCAATACTGGGCAATAGCTAATAAGCAAACAGTAGAAACTGCAGCCGTTTAGGATTCAACTAGCTCTCTATGTAGTAAAATAGCCGTATATGCTAAAGCAAAAGAGAAAACAGGATAAACTGAAGCCGTTTCAGAATCAACTAACTCTCGATGTATAAAATTGTTACAGGCTGAAACTAGTAAGCAGACAGGGTAAATGCAGTCATTTCTGATTGTACTAACTCTCAATGAATAAAATAGCCATTACAGGCTAAGGCAATAAGCAGTAGGATAAACTGCAACCATTTCACTCTAGGGGAAAGTTCGTCGTTTGTAACTGTGAAGCAAGCATAGAACAGCAGAACCTTAATATTTAACAAATAAGCTAATCATTCATCAGATATTTAATTGTAGCCGGAATTTCTGATATGTAAGCAGCAGTTACAGGACACATTAATGCAGCTCAAAGCCTTTCAATTCATTTGTTCCATCAACAAAACAATACGGGAATTATCATATCACAAATATTAAAACTTTCAATTAGCATAGAAAAAGCAGTCAAAACTACAGTTGATCTAGGTAGCCGTTATTGAGGTAATTCCGGCACCTAAACATGGCAGTTCCTTGGATACACAAGGGAAATTAAACTCTAAGTAGCTGTTGGCAGCTTACTAAACAAACACTACAAGGCTATAACTGGCTAACTCAAACAGTCTGCATATTACAGTTCAACTGCAGATCCATCTATGGTGTTGAGGCACACAGTAGAAATAACAACCAATTGACTTTAAGCATATAGGTAACAATTAAGTAACGAGCACTGCTTACCAGAGGAAAAAGATGCCAGGCCAGGATCAGACAGCAGCCAGGGGCAGGACTGGGGTATTAAAGATGGCGCCACGCCAGACTAGGAGTATTTATGGGTTTGGAAAGAATAAAAGGCAAAGAGGGGAGGGGAGAAGGTAATGAGGTGGAACAGTCGGGAGGGGGAGGTGACAGACTTACTAGGAAAGCTATTGGTTCACCACACCATGATGCACACGGTTCTGAAAACTGCAGGAGCTGGGAAGATAAAGCACAGAAGACAGGTAAGGGCTTAGAAATATACTAAATATGACTTGTAGGGAATATGGTAGGGTCCAAGATCTACAATTATAGACAGACAATGGAGCAGCTGGAGGAGAAACAATCAGTAGAGCTCAGTCTAGAAGGTAAGTCAAGTATGTCTAAGGAGAGAAGGAGCAGAGTAAAGTTAGAGGTCTGTTAGAGACACAGGAGAGTATAGTGAGTTAAGACAGAGGGTATATTGTAATTTCTGAGTCGTTTAAGGTCAAAGAGGTTTAAAATAGATAAAGCAGCGGAACAAAGGAAAAGCAGAATAAATCTTGGATGGGATAAGGTTGCCACCTACAGGGCAAAGCTAGAAGTACAAGCAGCTACAAAAGGAAGGTAGGCTATGGCAGATTACAAAAAGGGGGAAGGTAGTAAGAGCACTCAATCAACACCATCTCAAATAACTATTTGTAACTCGACATTGAGTTTTGTCAGTGCAGGGGCATGGACTTTTGGACTGCTCGGCAGTCCGACACGCCCCCTACACTCGTCCATGCTCCGTGTAAGCTTTAGACTTGAGGCAGCGCGCCCTCATTAATAAGCATGGCGAGCTGCCATCATACTCTTAGACTGGCGTTTCTGTGTAAGACAAATCTAGTCTTACATGGAAGATTAGTAAATCCTGGGGACCATTTCTACTATTTTTGGTAGAATATGCAGTTATTTGAGATGGTGTTGATTGAGTGCCCTAGGTCTACCCTTAGATTATTTTTCTTCAAAGTCAGTGGATCTGCTATAGTTTGAATTGTAGTCAGGATGCAATATTATGTCATGTTGATATTATATTATTTGTAAAATCAAATAGTTTACTACTGTGTAAAAATGCACGCCTTAGGCATGTTGCTATAATAATTCAATATTCTATTATTTGTGACAACTGTTGTATTCTGTGACCAAAATGGAACTTAAAATACAGATTTGTTTTAAACTAATTGTCTGGAAACTGTAGAAGTCTGTCAGCTTCTGATAATCTTTCTGAAATGTATTTGACCATAGCTACAGTGTCTGATTAATTTATAAAGATTATATAAAGTTGTAACTCATTCACTCCAATGGAGCTCAAAAAAGTTTATACTGTATCTTCCAATGGAAGCCTTTTAAAAGAATCAAATTATGTCCTTTCATTTCAAACAAATGTTCATATCTCTGGAACCATAGGAGTAATGAAAGAAGTATGAATGGCAAACCTTTCAACACAAACTATTTTTATAGTGGTAGTATTCCTTAGGTACTAATTCTTAAAATTAATTTTATAAGTCACAGTAAGTACAGCATTACATTTGTAATATTTTGCAAATGTCTTACAGTATCTCAGCAACTACTGAAGTTATGCACATACTGTCAGCAGCATTTTATTCATCTAGCTGAGAGCTTTCATACAAGGCTAAGGAGTTCTGCCTGTGTTACCTGGTTGTTGAGATATTTAGAAAAATGTGAAAACTATATCTATATAAATTAATATCATAAAAACAACAGTTGGTGTGTCTTTACTTGCACTAGACACAGGGCAAATATTAATGCAGTTGAGTTTGCCATTGTGTAAGCTTTAAGATGAAATATTTTAAAATCTTGCATATAGCATGATTTTGGATTTATTGATACAAATATGAACAAGCAATATTTGACGCCTAGAGGCATCAGTAGGAGGTTACTGCAGATGCACCTGGAGGCGTCACTCGAATGTAATGAGATAAGAACAATTATGTTTGGCATGCAGGAATGTAGAATCTGGCAGAGCATGAACTATAATACTGTCATGTGACAAATGATACAGTATGTTGTATTTGTTCATAGGTTCATAGGTTCATACTAGGCTATCTGCCCTGGGGCAATTATAAGCCTAGCCCGATTCTGTATGGCTTACGCCACCCCTTGATTTGAGTATACTGTGCCCTTTTTAAGGTTTAGTTTACTGTGCCTCTGTCTAATAGTGACACGGGAGTAATCCCTGGGACAAACCTACGATCCCCCATCCACTTATCAAGATTCTTCTTGAAGAGATTCAGTGAGGTGCTCTGCCTCACATGAACTGGAATTCTATTCCAGAGCGAAGGGAGCCTCTGGGTTATGAACCTGTCCCTCCAGCAAGTTCTATTTATTTCTGTGCTGAGGTTCAAGTCCCTCGGCGTCTGGCTCTAAGGGATTTAGATTTACTGAGGTGGAGCATGTCCATTAATTCTGGATTTGACATAGCTTTGTATGTCAGGCATAGATCACCTCAAGTAGGCGGTATGCAACTGAGTAGAGCTGGAGTTTTTAACCAAGCAGCATATGGCATCTGTTTGAGACCCTTGATCCTCTTGGTGAGATACTTTTGGGGTCTTTCTAATTGCTGCAGGTGTCGGGTAAGGTACATCCCAAAAGGGGCATTGTATTCTATGATGGGCCTGATGAGGGATGAATAAAGGGGCACGATTACCTCTCTTGATCTAGATGTGAAACCCTTCGTGATGAGGTGGGCTATGTAGAAGGTCTTTCTAACCACTTTGGCAATGTGGTTTTCAAAGGAGAGATTGCTATCAACTTGGGTCCCCAGGTCCCTAATAACTTTCTCTGCACTTAATGGGTTTCCACCTATGTGGTAATTTGTGGGCACATTGTTTTTGCCAAAGGGTATGACTATACATTTTTTGGCATTTAGCTTTAAACCATGGTGCTGGCACCAGTTATCTGTCTCTGTGAGACCTTTTGAAGGATGTTTGTGTCAGCTGGAGAGTTGATTATGGCACCCAGTTTGCAGTCGTCTGCGAACTTGGTGAGCCATAGTCCTCCCATGTTTGCCTGTACCTCAGAAAAGTATATACCGAACAAGAGTGGTCCCAGGACAGAACCCTGTGGGATGCCACTTGTGACCGGTTTCGAGCCTGACATGGCTCCAGCAACTCTCACTCTGTGAGTTCTGTCTTTGAGCCAGTTTGCGACCCATCTTGTGACATAGGGGTTTATATTTAAGCTGGATAGCTTATCTATGATGCCCGAGTGGGGTATTGTGTCAAATGCCTTTGCAAGGTCCAGATAGGCTGTGTGGACTACCTTCCCTTCCTCTATGGCTTTGGTGACTGTTTCAAAGAAGTCAACCAGGTTCAAAAGGCAGGATCTGCCCTTGACAAAGCCGAACTGGGTAGGATCTAGTGTCTGTAGGTCCCCAATGTCTTTGTTTATGAGCTCCATGATGATCCTCTCCATAGCCTTGCAGACTAAGCTAGTCAGGCTTATGGGACGATAGTTTCTAGGGTCCGTAGAGGTTCCACCTTTGTGGAGTGGGACCACTGTTGCTGTACGCCATTCTGTGGGCACATATCCTGTAGTGAGGCAGAGATTGTATAGCTGTTTTATTTGAGGGATTAGTTCCTCTTGTAGTTCATGTAGGACGCAACCTGGGATGCTATCTGGTCCCATGGAAGCAGTGTTTTTTGCTTTGGAGAGGGCAGCCTTCACCTGAGCATCTGAGATGTTTGGGAGACAGCCCTCTGCCGGGATAGATACTTGCTCCTTTGGGGGAGAAGTTTGCACTGAACCTGTCTGCCAGGATATTGGCGATGTCTGTTGGTTCAGTGTATTTTTTGTCATTTAGAATCAACTCAGAACAAGTCTGGGAGTTGTATCCCAGGTTTCTAACATAACTGAAAAAGCCTTATGATTGTCTTTGGTGTCCTGTGCAATTTTTCTCTCGAAGATGGCCTTGGAGGATTTTATGAGGATCGTAATTTTTGCTAGTACTCATCAGAGATGCCTTCCCTATTAGCCATTTTGCTCTATCATGTAGTAGCTTCCTCCTTCTGTTGTACAGTTTATTTATGGCAGGCGTCCACCAGACTGGACGCCTGCCTTTGGACGATTGGGTCTTGGTTTTGTTTGGGATAGCATGATCCATGCATTCCTGGAGATGTCCTTAGAATGCATTTATATAGGATTCTGCAGTTTGGGCTGTAGTTTCCACTGGCCCTGGGGCCTTGAAGGATTCCACTTCGGTTTTGAGAAGTGAGAAGTTTGCTTTTGAGAAGTTTTTCACTGTGGTTTTCTGGGCTGGGGTGGGGTCGGGATGTGGACATCCAGTGAAATTAATTTATGGTCTGATCTTTCCTTTGAGGGATATACATCTGGTGTGGAACATAGAGTCCCCATGTTGGTAATGATCAGGTCTAGTATGTTGTCCCCTCTTGTGGGAGTGGTGACTAGTTGTTCCATAGCATTTGAGTTTATAATTTCCAGGAATCTTTGGGCTAAGGTGCTGGGGCTTGAGTAGTGCTCCCAGTCAATGTTTGGGTAGTTGAAGTCACCCAATATAATGGTGTTCGGAGAGATCTTCATGTTCTCCAATGTTTTCAGGAAAGCCAAATGGGATTCCTGACTTTGAGAGGGTGGTCTGTAGGATGCTATAAACTGAAAAGCAGTCTTGCCCACTGTTAGTTGCACATGGATGGTCTCTGATACTTCGTGCAATGCCACTAACCTGGAGGTGTGGATATCCTTGATAAATATGGAAACTCTCCCTCCTTTTGTGGTTTGTTCAGGGTTTTGGGGCCGAAAAGCATGATATGAGGTATAGCCTGGTAGTGCTGGGGTGCTCTCTGGAGCCTTGAACCAGGTTTCTGTCACTGCACAGATATCGATGTTCTCCATACTGAGGAGAGCTTCGAGTGCATGCATCTTGAGGTTAAGACTTCTGGCATTTAGCAGCATTACCCTTAGTTTCTTGTTCCTTGTGCTGTCTATGGGGGTGGGTTTGACTTTTGAGCCTTGCCTAAAAAGGCACTATGGGGGTGGCAAGAGCCTTTGCCAATATCCGAAAGCCCAGTGGTGACAGGTGCAAGCCGTCCCTAGCGAAGCAACATGGCTTGTCGAGCATGACATCCCAGGCTGACAGACACTGGATCCCCTTTGAATGACACCAAAATTTTAGCCAATTGTTAAAATCGATCATTTTGTCTTTGTACTGTGGCATCATTCTAGGTGAGGGTAAGATGCTGCTCAAGGTCAGGGTCATACCAGCCTGGGCTACATGATCAGAGAGATCCTCTATGTCTCTTTTCATGTAGTCCAGGAAGGTACGTCTCAGGTCATTCACACCAGCATGTACAATGACTGAGTCATATTTGTATTTGCTTTGGAGTGACCTGAGTGCTTGCATTATGTGTCGGATCCTAGCACCCGACAGGCAGCTCACAGTGACCTTCTCTTTATTCTACCTGGTGAGCGGGATGTCAGTGTGTCTGACAATAGGGTCACCTATAACAAGAGTATCAGGTGTGTTATTCAGCCTTAAGGGCTGTGGCTGCTTGACACACTGACTTTGTGGGTTATGTGTTGTGTGTGTTTTGTTTTGAGGTAGCGTTTGCTTGGATGTCTGCTTTGGAGGTCTCTGTTGCTTAGGTAGATTTTTATTTAGAGCCTCTGAGTATGTTTTTGTGTATTTATGTGTTTGGTTCGCTGATGTGGTGGGACTATGTGATACTGGAATTGTGTTGTGTGAGGTTACCTTCTCCTCCTGACTGGTTACACCAATTTTGAGATGAGAGAGCTCAGCCTCCAGTTTGGCTAAAGAGTTGCATCTCTCACATATATTTGAACCTGTTTGGAGGAGGAGAGGGTTGTCCGTGTACATGAGACAGTTGTAACATTGCCTCAAAATTCCCAGATTCACCAGCTGGACTGGAGAGGAAACCATTGACTGACCTTTGGACATACTAGAGTAATAGGGAAACTGAATTTAAGATGGACCAATGGAGGACAGGGTAATCGTAGAGAGTATAAGAGTAAGTAGTGCTTATGGTTTAATAGTGCTAACTTGTAGGATTACTTAATTGGACCAGTGAAGGGCCTTAGAATGAGAATATGGTGTTTAAATTGAGAGATAGAGCAGTTCTAAGGGAAAAAGTGAAGAGCAGACTTTGTGGAGCCAGGAATAGTTTAAACCCAATTAGGCGGCGCTGCCCGTTGTTGCGCTATGCTCAAAAACGTGCAAAACCACGCAAAACAGGGTTTTTTAAACCCAATTAGGCGGCGCTGCCCATTTGTGAAGTAAGTTTCCAGTAGTTGTTTTCTTTCCTCTTTCTGTAACAATAGTTCTGATGTTATACTACTACTAGAAAGATATATGATTCTGATATCTGACAAGTTTGTTATATAGAAGATATTGCTTATTCATATTTGATGGAGCATAATCAAGTAGGCTAATGTCACTATAGTATATCTCCTGAGGGAAAATTAATAGCTTTGGATGTTTCAGGTTAACTGCCCTGTGAGTATCTACAGCAAGTTCCAAATAATGTGAGCAGAATCAGAAATCCTTTGTCCAATGCAGATTTACAAATATATTGCATCCTTTGCTGGAAAAATACAAACATTAATGATTTGCAGTCTGGTTCCCAAAAGATGTAAATTAGATTCTCTGCTTATATTTTTCATTGCCATGGTATTTATAGCTCATTCACCTGCCGTCAGAATAAGCAGTCTGGTTTCTTGGAAGCAATATATATATAGTTTTTTAATAAAAGACTCCTATAGAAAGTAAACTGATGAAAATGATGCACATTCATTCCGCTGTACCACCCATCTGTTATGATAGTAACAGGCAGTAAGTACTGATACCATTCTGTATCATAAACAACTGGTTACCACTGCTTATGCTGTATTACGATATGCCATGGACTGGCAATCCATAGCAAGTTTCTTTTTCGGCTGAACTGTAAGAAAGACTGTGTGATAGTTAGGCATTCTCACTTTTAGATTTAATTTAGGATTACTTTTCATAGACTCAGAGTTCATTTAACTAGCATACTAACTGCACTGAGAAAGAGTTTTGCACCTGTTTTAAGGTAGGTGAGCATTTTTTTCTTATATTGAAGTACACTTTTTTAATTAAAAAAATACAGGGAATCTAAATTATCTTAGCATGTTATGCAATGACACTATAGTACTCATAGGTTCATAGGTTCATAGGTGTGTACTAGGCTAACGGCCCTGGAGTCTATATATAAGCCTAGCCCAAGAAGATTCCCTGGCATCATGCCACCCAAAGTTAGTTCACAGTGCCCCTGTCAAGAAAGGCCACTGAAGTGATCCCCGGGGTAAACTTCCTATTGCCCATCCACTCATCAAGATTTCTCTTAAAGAGGGCCAGTGAAGTGCTCTGCTTGACGTGAATGGGAAGTTTATTCCAGAGTATGTGAAGTCTCTGGCTTAGGAACCTGTCCCTCCAGCATGTTCTGTTTATTGTGGTAATGGGGTTTAGGTCCATGGAGTGTGTGGCATGGAAGGATTGTGATTTCTTTAGATGTAGTATATCTAGCAGCTCTGAGTCAGACATGGCTTTGTAGGTCAAGCAGAGATCGCCTCTAAGTAGGCAATAAGAGAGAGTATAGCTGGAGTTTTTTGAGTCTGTCTGTATAGGGCATGTGTCTAAGGCCTAAGATCCTCTTAGTGAGGCATTTTTGTGGCCTTTCCAGTTGTTGTCGGTGTCTAGTGAGGTACATACCAAATGAGGCATTGTATTCAATAATAGGTCTAATGAGGGACAAGTTGAGAGGGATTATGACCTCTTTCTTCCTGGATGAAAAACCTTTTGTAATGAGATGTGACACATAGATGGACTTTCTGACTACAGTGGAAATTAGGTTATCAAAGGAGAGGTTGCTGTCAACCTGTGTCCCCAGGTCTCTTATCACACCTTCAGTGTTTAGTGGACTACCACTTATGTGGTAGGTCATGGGCACCGAATTTTTCCCAAAGGGAATGACAATGCACTTTTTGGCACTGAGATTAAGGCCATGGTTCTGGCACCAGTCATTGGTGTCAGTGAGGTCTTTTTGTAGAATGTCTACATCACTTGGAGAATCAATAATGGCTCTCAGTTTGCAATCATCTGCGAACCTGGTCAGCCAGAGTCTCTGTGTGTTGGCTTGACTGTACTCTAAGGAAATGGGTTAATAAAAGACTTTTAAATTCACTATATGCTGTTTGTGCTAAAGCACTGACTATGACCCATAAGACCACAGTTCAGTTAGCAACTTGGGCACTTTAAGAACTATCCAGGAGATGAAGGATTGAGTTGCAAATGCTGTCTCACCCACCCTAAGGGAGAAAGTGGTGGTTCAGTTGTTTTTTTTTTTTTTTTTGCAGGCAGAGGCTTACATGTAAACCAGCTGTAACTGAAGGTATGGAATCTAGCAACCCTCATCAATATATGCATGTCAGTACTCACATGCAGGAAGACTGCACAGTAGTCCCTCAAGGTGACATTGTTGCCTATGTCAGCCACTGAGGGAAGAGGTAAGGACAAAAAAATGCAATGTTACAGAATTATACTGTGTTTTCTAAACAATCATTTGGTGTATGTATAAAACCTAAAATACAAGACAGCTGTAACCTACATGAAAAACAGTTCTGCCTCCTAAATTAGATGATGCTTAAGTTGTTCACATATATAAAGTATATGTTCATATAACATGTATTTTTCATATACAGAATATTCCCTGCAGAGTATTCTTACTATAGAATAAACTTCCAATATTAAACTTAAGATTAACAATATAATGTATTTCCCTTAAATGCAGTGATAATGATTCTTGTTGTATATGCCTAGTGTACTACAGAAAATTCATATTTTTCAGAAGGCATTTACAGTATTCAGAAATGTTGTATAGCATATGTTAAGAGTCACCAATACTTACCAGAGGGAAAGAGCTTTTGAAATACTAATGTTTAGCGACTGTATTCTTGCAAATATGAGTGATATACTTTGGACTTCAAAACATAATTTTCCATAAATATGCTATGCAGTATTTGGCATACATGTTGTTATTGTTTAATAAAAATGACCAGTTAATTCAGAATTTGACAACACATACAAACCAGTGAGTAGCAGTAAATCCAGTGAATAAGTGTTATCAGATCCCAATGAAGTAAAAACAAACCAGTGGAAACAGGAACAGTTCGGAGAAGTATAACTTGTTTAATATAGAAAATGCAAGTTTATAAACTTTTGCCAAGTACAGGCTTCATCAGTGAAGATAAAATCAACAAAATAAATCAGTGTTTAAATACTCTAAAAAAATCACACAATGTTGTATAAAAGATGATACCAATTAACTAGGCTAGTCAGACCTGTTTGTTTATCTCTCTCAGAAAATGTTTTAAAGATACATAACCATTAAGTCCTGGTGGTATGTGTGCCTTCAAATGCAGTATCCAATGGTATTCCTCAAATTCAGTTAAATGTTTTACATTTCCCCTCGAAGAGGCTCTTTCAAAACACTCAATATCAAAAATTTGATATCATGATTAAAACCACCTTCTAGTTTATGCTTATGCAATGCCTTTGTCTTCTTATATCAGAAAGGTGGTTACAGATAGGTTTTTTAAGTTTTTGTTTAGTTTTGCCAAAATAATAAGCTTGACATTGGTTACATAAGACTAGATAAACCAGATTCTTTGTGTTGCAGTTACCATAAACATTTAACTCAAAATTAGACCTAGCAACTGGAAATACAAAATATATTTCTGTGTATATAAATTTACAATAAACACATCTGCCACATTTCAATGTGCCTCTCTTTATAGTTTCATAATGCAACCTTATGCATGGCTTTTCTTTATAACAAAGCAGATGTTTTAAGTTATTACTACATTTGTATCTAAAACTAGACCGTGCAGATATGTTCAAGTCAAGTTCAGGGGCATCATGTAAAATGTGCTAGTATTTGGAAATTATACATTTAACGTTGTTGGCGTTTCCATTATAAGTCAAAAGGCATCTAGTCATGTTTCTGGGATGTGCACTATTTATTGTTTTTGAGTATTATCAGAAAAAGTAGGTTTTGCTGCAAGTGAACATTGCTATTTAATTTCTTCACAAATAGCATTGACATCCTTAGCCTTATAATCTCTGTCAATGAAATCAACTGCTAACTTATCTAGTTGGGAATCCATGTTAAAATGTAAAGTATTCAACTTTGCCACTCTAAGCAGCTGCCCCTGGACAATATTATTAAAATGTAAAATGCAGATGCATGCTATTATGATGTAATAATCATTCTGCTTGGTTGGTTTCTGATATAAAGTAGTTTCTAGTTTACATTTTTTTTATTTTTAAAAATTATAATGTCAAGGAAGTCTATATTATAAAGAGAAATACATTTTTTAACCTTTAAGAATGGTACAGTGGTTGATAAACATTCATAAAATTCAGTGAAAGACTCAATGCCTCCACACCAGATTAAAAACAAGTCATCAATAAACTGGCAAAAAGCAACTTGATTAAACAAACACAGATCATATAAATTTAAAATAAATCTGTGTTCCCATATATAAATTACAATGTTGGCATAGCTACTGGCGTAAGGCGTGCCCATCGCAACTTCTCACTTTTGCTTATATACTTGTTCTTGAAATAAAAATACATTATTTGCTAATACTAGCATTAACATTTGGCAGATAGTGTACTGATGTAGATCTGCATGTATTCTGTAAAATCAAGCAAAAATTCCCTAACTGACTGCACTCTGTGATTGTTGGGAATAACTGTAAAAAGAGAATCTGAATTTAATGTAACAAAGACACAACCTTTCAAATTATTCAACTATGGCCATTCCTATAATTGATGGAGAAAACCATTGGTGTCTTTGATACTAGTCTTTGCGAGCTCAAAACCAACCCTTATCTGAGACTCCAAGAATTTGGAAATAGACTCTGTGATCCAACCTCTAGCTGAGACTATGGGTCTAAGCAGTGGATCTAACAGTGATTTATGCATCTTTGGTAAGTTGGTATGCTGTATATAAATGGTATAACAAGAGTCTCATTATGTAGATATTTAAACAAGGTGATGTCAATTTTAGAATCTGCAAGCATACCCTGTAAATATTGTGATACATTCATAATGATAGTTTGTAACTCATGCTTAGTAATCTTCTCATAATCTTCAATGTCCAGCAGAAGATTCATTTTATTTAAATAAAATGAAGTATCCAGGACAACAACCTCACCACCTTTATCAGTGCTTTTAATTACTAGATCTGTATTAATAATAAGAGATTTAATAGCTAGTTGTTCATCATTAACACGATTGTAAAATCTGTCAATATTACATTTAGCATACAGATCATAGATTTCACATTCCACAGCACATTCAAAAACTTGTATAGTACTGTGGCTATGGGGAACAAACAGGCTAGACCTTTTAGATACTTGAGTAAAGGACTCACTATTCTCACTAAATAATACTTTCAAATTTAAAGTTCTGACAAAGTATTTAAATTTAGATAAAGTTCTTGCAATATCTGTAGTCCATGCAGGAACAAAATTTAGTCCTTTATTAAAACAGACAATTTGTGTGCTGAAAGAACATAAGTTAAAAACTGTCTTTTTAGATTTTGATTTGGCTCCATGTCATCAGCCATTGGAATACATTCCTCTGTCATTTTTGGTGTTGGTGCATTTGCTTTTTCCTCTGCGAGCATAGTTGGTAAGATAGAAGTGGTTATTTTAATAAAAAAGAAGAAAAAATCTACTGGATTGAGGGCTCAAACTACCTGAGCATCAAAGAATGTGTCTGTCGGGTTTGGCCTGGATTATTTATATTTAAAAAACTGGTGCCATTTAAAATATTTTGAGCTTTGTGAATATCTGAAGAATTTAACAGCAGTGTAGATGCTGCTTCAGTGGTTTATGCTCAAGATGTAAGA
Source organism: Protopterus annectens (assembly GCF_019279795.1). Lineage (NCBI taxonomy): Eukaryota > Metazoa > Chordata > Ceratodontiformes > Protopteridae > Protopterus > Protopterus annectens. The sequence goes on along the minus strand of NC_056730.1, from coordinate 243,715,841 downwards.
ACTCCATTAATAGGTCGTACTGGGGATGGGTTAACTTAATTGATCAGATGCAGTTGAGCTATTTCACCAGAAAGAAGAGCAGTCCCACATTCAGTCTTCCTCAACCATATAAAAACATTGCCCTTCCTGAAAACAATAGTATTTCTTAGCAGCTCCCCCTCTTTTAGTTTCAATGAGTCTGTTTTCAAAGGCAATGATCCGGCCTTGGACTTCATGCAGTAAGTCAGAGTGAACATTCATCTCCAGACTTGATGCAAGTTATGAATTCACTGTCTCTATATCACTACATAAATTAGTCTCCACAGATTTGACTAGCCTAGTTAATTGGCATAATCAATTATCTTAGATCATGTGATTTTTTAGAGTATTTTAACACTGATTTATTTTGTTTATTTTATCTTGCCTGAAGAAGTTTGCACTTAGTGAAAGTTTTCAAACTTGCGTTGTCTATATTAAGCAAGTTATACTTCTCTAAATGGTTTCTGTTTCTGGTGGTTTGCTTTTAATTCATTGGGAAATAATTCAGAATTTGTCATGATCTGCATTTTTCTTCATCTACAGTTTAGGTGTTGGCATATATTTCTTATATGTCTAAGTCTATTTGATTGTAAAAGTTACATCCATAGACATCTGGGAATCATCACAATGCTTGGCAAGGTCAGTGTTGATTAAAAGGTAGGCATGTACCAAGAATGATATCTTAGCTGCTTAATAAAGGGAATGCAAATGCTATTGCAGTAACCCACCTTAAGTGTGCATCCTGTTACAGAAATATAGGGTAGTCAACAAGATGTCAAGATACAGAGTATTTCTTCCATAATTTTACCCAAATAAAATTCACATGAGCAGTATAGTTAATTGTTATTTCTGTCTCTCTCTTGATATATATATATATATATATATATATATATATATATATATATATATATATATATATATATATATATATATAGATTAGATATAGATATTTGGATCTATGCTAGCTTATCCAAGTTCTTAAACCTCTAAATTCATATGGCTGAGATCATGTGATTGTAGTTTTGTAACTTTGAACACTAAAATAAATTCTATTTTGTAATGGTTTTGCAGGGGGCAAGCCCCCCTCTGAACCCCCACACACACTGATAATTAAATATACCAACTCTGAGACCACAATACATTGTAGAAAAGGATACATTTCCTATTCTGCACTGTGCCACAAACTCCATTCAAAATGTTTGAAGTTTCAAAACTTTGATCATATTGTCCTGACCATATGAATTTCAAAGTTCTGAAACTTCAATAATCTGACAGGGATACACATATATATATATATATATATATATATATATATATATATATATATATATATATATATATATATATATAGATATATCAACAGAGGTAGATAAATAATTATTTATTGGGAAGACTACTAAGGTCTTCCAATGTTACGATGTTATATTACAAATGGGTTACTTGAGTTACCACAATTTCACTGATGGCCAGTACTGATACTAATGTTATGCTACAAATTAACTGCTGGTCAGTGTGTTTAGCCTGCACTCCTCCTGCCCATGTAAGCAGCCATGGAAACTACTTCAAGCACATCCATTTGTGATGAATATCCTCACATGGCAAATACATTTCCATACTTCTGTGTACAAGCTATTCTGCAAACTTAGGATACTGAAGGCCACTGTATGGTACACTCTTATGTTTCCACTTATGTGGTGTGGAAATGCCTAATTTGCCAAAATGACCAATGACTGGAATAATGAATTTGCAAGTTGTTAAGAATCAGCTTTATGCTTTGTTCTGACGTGTATGTTGTATGCATAGAACCCACAGCCTTATCCAGCTCCACTCCTAGGCAATAGGTACCAGTCAACTCCTAAAGAGACACCCTGAATAGTCTTTTTATAATACTAAACATACTCTCTGCAAAAACTGGTACAATATCATCATCTGTCTTTAGATTTGCAACTCTGTCTGCAGTTTCTAACTGCAATATTATGTTGTCACCTAGACCATTTATGTTGTCTAACAAATTTTATTTAGGATATTTCAAGGCACAGAGGAGTTCTGTGATATTTTAGAAAAAGTAAAATAGGTGAGATTGTTCAGTAAATGCAAGTGCTGCTACTTATTTATATTCTCTGAATATAGACACTACTGAATCATATTAGTTCTGTGAATGAATGTAACTTTAACTTAGGACTTCATCCAAGGTTAAATTATATTACAGCCTGATCTCTCATTATTCTTACATTCTGTTTCTTCATGCTATCAAATGAAAACAAAATGAAAAAAAAAAAGGCTTGATGAATTTTTTGATTACTATATTGCAAAATAATAATTTTTGGAGAAGCATAAAAGGACAAAAGGTGTAAAGGAAATACATCTGAAATATAGTATGGTTTTAAGTTGCTAAAAATGTTAAGTAAATAAAAATGGCTAACTAAAATCCACTGCAACTAGAGCTGTAGAATACATACATAGGTAAGGTGAAGTAATTATCTTATGCATTGCTGAAAAAAAACAAAACAAAAAAGAATAGGAAAAAACTCAGCATTGACTAACCAACACAGTTCAGTGGGATGTTTGCCAGGTCCCAGGGTCCTGTCATTTTACCCATGGCAGCTAAATATTTCTATGTATGTATGTATGTAATTATTGATTGATTTATTTATTTTGCTGGCTTTTATTTTGCTTGTTTTTATTAGTTATCCGGGTTAAGAAGTCTGGTGCAAAGAGCCTATTCATCCCTAACTGGGACCAAAGGCAATACAAGAAAAAACAAAACAGCAGCCAATTAAATTAGTACAATGTAATATTTAAACAAAATTTGATGAGTACTTTATGTTAATGAAAACATACATAACAGTCAAACATATAATACATTTCTGTCACTACACACAGATATACTGTTACAGATGCATTATATGTGATACACTCATTTACATAAAAGGAAACAAGTGAATATCTGGAAAATTATGTGATATGTCTCATGTTACTGTAAATGGAATTGCTAGTATTCGATTATTTGTTAGTGTCATACACTGAGCATAACCACACCCACCTTTTTCCTGTTGTGTGCTCCTGGATTTGTGTATAAAAGTGATGAAGTGGTACTGGATAGCATAGCACTGCAGAACTATAATGTAGTACTTTCATATAGTGCTTCTGTTTATTTTGTGGGTTCCTGTTTAATAATATATTGCAAAATGGCTGAGATAGTTGTTATGTTTTGTTAAAGTGTTATCTGAGTTGCTTTCAAATTAGTCAAGGGTATCTCGTCCTACATACAAGGCTCTGGTGTTCAAAATTTTATTTAATTGTCTTTGTAACATTTGAATTTCTGTATGCAATACTAGATTCCAGACATGAATCCAAATAATCACCTTATGACATACACACAGAGAGGCATAAATAAAGTATAAATCTAACTATGAAAACATGGTCTTTCTTATTATTTTTTAACAAAAGGAGAAAAAAGGCATGAATATTTTCAGGTGTGATATAAGTTTATTTCTAAAAGAGGTGTAGTCTTGTTGCATACATCTATAGGCATCTATTTCCAGTTATCAGTTGCAACTTTCCTGAAGCTACAGTCTCCTAACTGTAAGAAATAATTTACCTTTCTGTTGACAGACCCCCTTCTATATTAGCTCTAAGATCAAAACACAAAGCGATATGAAGCTAGTCCAAAGAAGGATTTAAGGCTCTAGCCTTGTGTGATTTCAGCATTAACAAGCCTCCGTTATCCTTTAGGGAATGAAGGCAGGTAAAACACCTGTAGAAAGAAGCTAAAAGGAATGTCACAGCATAAAAATCCAAGGTAGAGCAATATTGAGCAAAGAATGTGCTGAACTCTCAGTCAAAGTTAAAAATCCTTCATTGTAGAGCTAGGTGAGTGCTTTTCTCCATTCAAATAAAACATGCAAACACTCATCTTATATACACTTGCTAATAATGATTTCAGGGGTGTACCGAGTGTGGTGGCACCTGATTGGCTGGTAGCTCAGCTATTTCAGACTGATCAGGATGTCTATGCCTTTATTTACATATCAGATAGTTCTGTCCAATCTAATAACAAAGGTGACTGATTTAGTTGTTTATTTTTGATTTTTTATAAGGGGTGAGAAATCATCATTTTGTAAAAAATTAAAACAAAATAAGGCAAGAAGTTAAGCAGATGTTGAAAATAGCAGGCGGCTGGCCTTAAAAAGTTCTGTGCAGTAATATATAAATCACTATGATGCTGACATAAACTTGAAAGTTTTATTATCAGCTGCATGGATTAACCATGTTTTGTGGCTAGAGTTTAACACAGGAAGTGGAAGTCCATACCTCCATTTGCAAGTTAGGCTATTACATTCTAGGATTCCCTTGATTATTAAGTCTACTGGAGTAGCAAGTTTGCAGCTACCCTACCAACAATATAGCCTGTGCATTCATTGAAAATTAGTTCTGGGTCAAGACACAGACCTAAATTTTTACTTAGAGGGGGATATACTTGACAGGAATGCTTATACGGCATTTTAGATTAAAGGAACTCCGTGATTTTGGTTATTGTAGTATGCCAAACATTTTATATGCTTTTCTGTAAGTGCTAGTTGAATGTCTTTTGCTTCAAATTACTACCATTTTGATTTAAAGTTGTCATGTATTATAAGAAGCTATAATTAGAGATGGATCTAATAAGCAAAATGTAATCTGACTAGACATTGTCAGGACAAAGGTAAAACAATTGTCAGTCTACCACTGAATAAAGAAAACAATATGTGCAAAAGTGATCCTGTAGAGTCCCATGCTTAAAACTTTCCCAGTTCTGAAAAGTTACTGCTTGATAGGACCTTGAAAGTTATGCTTGAAAGAACTATAAAAAACAGGAGGGAACACTGATATTAAAGCCTAGTTGCAGAAGTTTAAGAAGAAAGACATTGTAGTCAACAATCTTAAAGGCCATGCTTAGTACTATGATTAGGCCTCCTGTTAGACAGCCCATCTCCATATCTGAGTATCCTGTATTAGTGGCAGAATATATGGCGGTAAGAGTATTATGTCAAGAGCAAAAATCTGATATGATTTTGTATTTGTTGATGGTGTTTGTGAGCTGCTCATGATTTTTTCAGATGTTTTGGTAAGAAGATAAAGATTAGATATCAGTCTATAGTCTCAAAGAGAGGAGAGAGGGCTAAGCAAGAGATGACAGATAAGGAAATATTTAATTTATGGCGATTACACTTGATGTCACAATATTATAGATGTGTGACTGGTTCTATACTATCAGAAACAGTCATATGGAGAAAGGATAGGTGAAGAGCATCTGGCTTGGACTTTGAGTGTTTTTGCTATTTTTTCAATGTATTTGCTTAATGTGATAGAATAAGTAATTATGAATTAAAAGGTGAGCTGCCCTAATAGTAAGGAGAAAATTATATTTGGCACTGTTTACAGAAAAAGTGGGGATGAATTATTTTGTGTGTGTTTAAAGTCCTTCAGTTCATTTGGCAGCACATTATTAGTACAGAGGGTTATAAGGATATGACCTGCTGAGTAAAATGAAAGTATTTCTTTTACAGACTTCTGAAAAGCGTTATTTTTTCTTTGTATGCAATAAACAGCTTTTTGCAGATTTAGTTTAACTGTGCTGGATCAGAACAGTGTGAGAAAGTCTTCTCAGTTATGTTTTATTGATTTATCTATTTATTTATTTATTTCTGAGGCTTCCTAGTTACGGGAGGTCATCACTATTTTTCTTTTAGCAGTAGTCCATGACTGGGTGAGGGTAATGCGAGACTGATCATGAGGGTGGAGTCAGAGCGCTTAAACAAAGCCGGCTTTGGGTAAATTCAGCAATACCCACACTCAGAAGTGGGTTATCACTGTTATGCAAAATTTAAGAAAAAATGTATTACATTTTCTAAATAATGTCACTGTAAAAATGGACATTAGTACTCCTCAGGAAGTTTGGGATAGTCTGGAGTCATGCAAGGCATGTACTGCTTATGCTGTAAATCTATTATTCTTACAGAGATTAGAACAAAAACATGAGACAAAATCATGGGAATTCTGCAAAAATCACATATGACTTTTTGTAAAATTTGCAAACGATGAGAATGATAAAACTAGACTTGTATTTGAGAAATATATATGTCTCAGCTGTCTCTTATTTTGCAAAATGTATGTGAATTTTGTCTTGTATTTTTGCCCTGTTGCCAGCTAATGTTTTTAATGCTGCTCAGTGATTATAGATTTGTCATTTGGTGAGGGTGTTAAACTTTATTGCCAGAATGAGAAAGTATATTATATTGGGCTTTGTCTACTGGGAGAAGAACTTTATGAGGGATGGTGGAAAAATATATGGAAATAATAGATGCTTTACAAAACTGTGGGCAGTTGCTAAGTATGCTTATTAGCGGTATGGTGGATTGTATTGCCGGTAAAAATGTCTGAGATGTCTGGGAATTTACAGAAAGTTTGTGATATAGACTTTTTTAGTTGTTTGTTTATTTTCTTTATTTGTCATGTAAACTCCTTTAGTTAGTAGGCGTGAGTGTAATTAAAATCCAGCCTTTCAAGAAGAATTTAATGTCTGGACTTGCTTCTAATGGACTATGCTCATTTTGTAATGGGCATGCTTATTGGGCTGTCTAATCAATGCCCATTTTTTTGAATAACAATTATCACTCAATGTATAATTTAAGCCAGAGGTTAACCAGGGATCTTAAGATTCATGATCTAGAGGGGAAAGTCTCTAAATGACTATGGCAAGAAGATTGTATCTCAGATTCTGAGATTATATTTTGTCAAATTCCATGTGAAACAGTTGTTAAATCCCCTTGGATTTAGAAAAGAACCTGTTTATGACTATTACAGTTATTCCTTAAGATTCTAAGTATCCCAGAGTTATGTTAATTTATTTAAAAACTGATCTTAACATTTTAATATTTATTTGTGTGTCAGTAAGGGAGCAAAGACAACCCTTTTGACTGAGTGATATCAAATTCACCCAATATCACAGGGAAGGGGAAAAGATACTGACATACAGGCAGCTCAGATGGGTTGTAAGCAATTTGCTTAGGCTAAGATCAGAAACAGGCTTATGCAACAATATCAATACAGATGAAACATGATGCTGGACTGCAAGATGCACTATTTTATTTAATGCAATGTTTATTACAGTCTGTATTCTCTTTGAGATGCATCATTTATTTGTTTATTGACATTTGTTTACTGAGATAGTTCAAATGAGCAGTGTTCTTTTTCACCGGAAACCCTGGAAGAAAAGATCTATTATACAGATATGATGGACATAATCTGCATTTTTACATCATTTACAGTCAGTTTCATTCATTAACAGCAGTACCATAATTTAAACATCCTTGATACTGTTTATATCATTTGCAAACAATTTTGAATAAAAATAATAGTTGCATACATTTTATATAAATAATGCATTCTTGTTTTAATACAAGGAGGTATAGCCAGTGCAATATTATCAGGATGCACAGATTGTCAGGTTTTATCTAAGAATGTTTGTTACTATCAAGATTGTTTTTAAATCTAGGACATAAGAAGATAAGATAAAGACATAGTGCAGCCCAAACAAAGGAAGGGGGGGTGGCAAGGAAGTTGAAGGCAATGATATGATAGAGGAGGGTACAGTTGTCATAATAATACATTAAGTTTCATAAAGCAGAAAAGTATGCCATTAATTCATATACCTATATTAGTACCAGTTTAACCTGGGGGTGGTGAAGGTGTAGAGTCGTTTATCTTTCAGGAGTTGCTTCAGCTAGTATTTAAAGCCTTTTAGGTTGCAGACTATTTTTAAGAGAAGTGAGATGGTATTCCAGCCATAAGCAATGCAGTGTGAATACACATTATTGTTAAGTTTAGTTATGGAGAGTAATGATGTATCAGTGAAGCATATTGGCCTCTTAGTACTATAAGTTTGAATGATGCAGTGAAGTGATGGGAATTTCTGATTATGTAGCTTAGCGGGTGGTCGGTTAAGTTATTGGGTAGAGGACCACTTGTGTTAAGATTGTTTGGGTAGATAACACAATCCAGTCTAGGATGAATTCTTTAGATGTGGTCTTGTTAATTCTAGCTGGAGTCTTGACTGATTGAGAGAAGCCATATAGCTGAAATGAATTTGCTGGGTTTTCTAGGGTTATCTTTTGCCAGTCTATGTTATTGTCTCTTAGTAAGATGGTTTCCAGTTTTAAGTTGGCCAAGATCCAGGAGTGGATCTCCTCCAGTATGGGAATGATGTTACAAGGTGGTATGTATAGACCTATAATGGCTAGACATTTGTGAGCTTTCTGTTTGGAGAGTGAGATGAGAAGTTCAGTATTGATGAAAGCGGGCACAGTATCATTGTTAAGTGGAGAAATCTAAAACATTTATGCAGAAAATAGTAACTCCGTCTGTTTTGTTTGTTAGGTCTGTCTAGCCTATGTGTCTGATAACCTGGTGGGTGCATTTCTGTATCTTTGGCAATTGACTTTAACTAAGTTTTCTTGCTATGAGGAGATCAGGGGAGTAGTGGCCTATATATCCATGAAGTTCTGTGATTTTGTTATAGATACTCCTTAGGTTATTGTGCACTATTTTAAGTCCTTGGTGCTTAGAAAGGTACCCTATTGCTGTTCTGAGATATGTGGAGACTGGTTTGGTGTGGTCTGTGGTATGATAAGTGGGTCTGGGATTAAGATGTATATCCCCTTCCGATATTATTGCCCAATTAGCAATGTGGCTATTGAAGGGGCACCTATATCTGGCCTTGAGTTTATAGAGGATTTTGGATAATAATGGAGCATGTGCTGCTTGTTTGTATTTTAGGGTGCTAATGTAATTAATGTTAAGTAGGCTGGAGGAGATATTAGAGAAATGTGCTGTGGTATTCTGGTTTAAATATTGTGTGGTAGGTGTAGGTAAGTAACAGTGACAGACAGATGTGATAGCTGGTTGAGAGTGTAAGTATAGTGAGAAATGCTAGTGATAAACAATAAAGTAGTGGTGTATTTGTGATTTAGAAGGATGTATTGATAGATGATAGCATGTGGAGGGAGGAGTATGCGGGATGCATTTATAGGCAGTAGAGATTAATGGGAGGAGTAAAGTAGAGTAAGATGACAGGTAGGATTGATAGGTAGGTATACAGATTTACAGTTAGGACTGATAGGTATAGTTAATAAAAGGTAGCTAAAGGGACATAGTGATATCAATGAGGATGAATTTATATGGTGAGGAGTCTGTTAACAGTGCAGACTATGTATGGTAAGGAAAGGTAGTAAAAAAAAAATGACTGACTTAATTGTGCATGGACATAGAGAGATTGAGGGTAGAGTGGTATAAGCAGTATAGGGAAGTAAGTGGAGGGACGAGAGATATTATAAAGAATCAACAAGAGATATTAATGTGTACATGATAAAAGATCGCAGGTATGAAAGCAAGAGAGCATTTTAATCAGGAACAACCTAGTAGTACAGTTGTGAAGGGGTCTGAGAGTAATAGAGGACATAGTACAAAGCAGTATGGAAAGGGGAATGGCTGATGGGAATGATGCAAAATGCTAGATGGAGGTTGGGAAGAGGAGAATCGATACAGAAGTGTTTCTGTGATAGTAGTAAAGTTATTTGGGAAGGTATTGGGTGTGGGTATCAGCAGTGATAGATGCATATGGGGAATATAATGGTAGAGTAAAGTGGTGTAAGTGGAGAGTGGGAAATAGGGGTATGATATGCCATTTATTACAGAGATCAATCAGTTTAACACTGGTGATCAACAATTAGTAAAGAGGCACAAAGTAGAACAGGCTTCCTTACATTTAACGAATTCAGACTGTAAGAAGCTAGGGATATGAAGCAACTGGCTCACACAGTGTAATCTAATGGTCAAGTGACAGGAAAGTGTCCAGTTTGGTAAGTAGTTCTTAGAGTGCAAGGACTACTCCTTTGGGAAAAATGTCACAGCCACTTTCCAGCACAGGACAGAAACATATTTGACTAGTTGCAGTTAATATACAGCAAGGCTGCTCATGTTAAATTTGCTTACATTACACAGTGATAATATTCTCAGTGAAAACATTTGTAAAGGTGTGCCTTGTGGCAGAGCTTCTGTTATGTAAAGGATATAAGTAACATATTAACAGAAAAAAATGTTGACCTAAGGAAATGCAGAAATTATTTCTAAAGTTTTGTTGTTATATACCTTCCATGTTATAATACTATATTACTAAATGTGAATGGCATTGGGTGTCAATTTAATTTATGATTTATGTTAAATTTCAGGACATGAAAAAGTGAGCTCAGCAAAGTACTGTATTATAAGGTCAGTTCATTACTTACCTGAGTGTACTGCCAGTCGGAGAGAAAAATGTTTGTGTGTGTGTGTGTGTGTGTGTGTGTGTGTGTGTGTGTGTGTGTGTGTGTGTGTGTGTGTGTGTGTGTGTGTGTGTGTGTGTGTGTGTGTGTGTGTGTGTGTGTGTGTGTGTGTGTGTGTGTGTGTGTGTGTGACTGTGTGTGTGTGTGTGTGTGTGTGTGTGTGTGTGTGTGTGTGTGTGTGTGTGTGTGTGTGTGTGTGTGTCTATGCCTATCTATATATGTGTGCTGTGGCTGTATTTCTGTGAGAGTGTGCATGTACATGTGAATATGCATGTGCATTTGTTGTATGTGTTTGTGTGTTTATGAGTATTTGTATGTCTATGTGCATAAGTGAGTGTGTGTGTGTGTGTGTGTGTGTGTGTGTGTGTGTGTGCATTTGTGTATTTGTCTGTGCGTGCATATTTGTGTGTTTATGTCTGTGCTATGGGCTCATGGTTGAACAAATTGACATATATGATTTTGCCTTTTTTTGAGACCAAAAGAAAGACCTACCAGCTGAGTATATTGTCTGGTAGTATTCTTTATAACTGAAGCGAGATCACAGTTTAAAATGTCAGGTTGCAATTAATCTTGATGTTATGAAGTCATAAAGCTGTTGTTGTTTTCTCAGGTCTCCAGTTGTATGCTTTATAATTGTCCTGCAAGTAAACTTAAAAAAAGTGCTCCCTAGATATATTTTTCCTCAGAAAACAGGTGTGTGTCTACAGCTGTTTTGTATAACTAGTTAATACGGATTAAAAATGAAAAGATGTGCCTTTTTACTAGATGCTATATTTGGGCATTACATTTTGTACAGCTGCATAACTAGGACACCTGCGGCTCAGCTTGGATTGTGTCAACAGATGGCAACGCATGAATAGGTATTGGAGGACCTTAGTAAGCCAAGACCAGGAGCTGGCCCTGAGGACATTGAAGAATGAAAAACTTCTCAGCATGGTTCCCTCGAAGAACGAATGACATCATGATGGATTTGTTATGCATAAGTAGAAACATCACTGCTAAATGAAAACTTAACAAAGAGAAAAAAAAGGCATATCTAATGAAGTTGACTTACGGACAAAGTTTTATGAGAAAACTAAAATGTGTGTGTGTGTGTGTGTGTGTGTGTGTGTGTGTGTGTGTGTGTGTGTGTGTGTGTGTGTGTGTGTGTGTGTGTGTGTGTGTGTGTGTGAGAGATCTTGAAGCACATCTCATAAAAAAGAGCACCAGTTACACAACACAGATAGTTGGTTATGAAAGTTTATTTATTTGAATCTGCTGATGGGGCAGAGCACTGATCACAAAAGGCCAACCTTAGTCTCAGGTTGAGAGAGAATAACACAGTAGCATAATAAAACAAACAGGACAATAATATAATGTGATTTCACATAAACAATGCGATTAAAGTATTTCTTGAAAGATTTTTTTTATTAAGCAATAAAATATTTCCCACCATGTACAACATGAGAGAAAGGAAATTTGGAATGAGAAGACTTGCAACAAAAACAGATTTAACCAAGGCACAGTGTGCCCACAAACATGCACCCACAAACATATATATATATATATATATATATATATATATATATATATCTATATATATATATATATATATATATATATATGTACAGACATACACACACACACACACACACATACACACACACACACACACACACACACACACACACACACACACACACACACACACACACACACACAGATACATATATATAGCTATCACCTATCATTTATCTAATTACAAGCTGTTGAAAAAACTTATCACATTTTATCTAATGATATTCTTTGATACTGAAGTAAGTTTACGATTTTTTTTATCATTGGTATGAGTTCTGTTAAAGATTTAGAAATAAAATTGCAGTTTGCTTTATTCCAGTGTGCTAGACTTGGAATATGGTGACGTAATTCAAATATCTGCTGTACAGGTCAGTTCACTGAGGCAATCAGTGCAAACAAGATTAATCCATATGACTAAAGTTTGTCTATCACCAAGCCTACCTGCATTCTATATGGCCCTGAGAAACTCACATGGCCAAGCTAAGCCTTGCAGGCTACCAAAGAAAACAATCCTTTTGGACTAATAAATCTCTTTCTAAGAAAACATTGCAAAAATAAATCCATTGGTTTTATTTGTTAAGAAAGCCATGCAATGTACAAATAATGAAGTGTTGTGTCAAATGTGAAATATGTAAACAAAACTATTCCAAATTCACAATGTTGACAGTGGCAACACAATGCCAGAACAGAAATATGCATTCTGTACATATGTTTCAGGAATGTTAGCTAATACCAACATATATGTGTGGGCTATAACATCTCAGAACTGACAAACAGGCTTTCTTGAATTAAGCTATGAGTAAATCCATCATTTCAATCACTGAACACATTTTGCAACAACAGTTTTAGTAAGGCAGTGTATGACTATATTTTTTATAGGGACTACTCTTCAGCTGGATGAAGTTTGATTTTTCAAACAGCAATTGTCTGAGGCTCAAGTTACCAAAGACTGGAGTGCTTCTATCAAAAGTCATTGTTAGTTAGATGTGCCAGTAGGAAATACACTTTTAAAGCAATTTCCCCCCCGTTTAGATTGGTGTGACCATGGATTTGATGTGCGTGTGTGTGTGTGTGTGTGTGTGTGTGTGTGTGTGTGTGTGTGTGTGTGTGTGTGTGTGTGTGTGTGTGTGTGTGTGCAAATAATGCTAGCTAGATAGATAGATAGAGATAGGTCCACTGAAATATGTCAAAGCTATCATTGATAGACATCTGTTTAGCCAAAAAACATGGTCAGTTAGATAGTCATGTGTGCAAGATGATGTATTTCTTATAGGTTCATAGGTTCATAGGTTCATACTAGGCTATCTGCCCTAGGGCATTTATAAGCCTACCCAGAATGTGTTTGGCTTTCGCCACCCATTTTAAATTTATTTTGCTATGCCCTTTTTCGAGGTTAGTATACTGTGCCTCTATCTAACAGTGACACAGAAGTGATACCCGGGGTAAACCTATGATCTCCCATCCACTCATCAAGATTCCTCTTGAAGAGAGTCAATGAGGGACTCTGCCTAACCTGGACTGGGATTTTATTCCAGAGTGAAGGGAGCCTCTGGGTTATGAATCTGTCCCTCCAGCATGTCCTATTTATTTCAGTGCTGAGGTTCAAGTCTCTCGGCAGAGCTCGATGGGATTTGGATTTTCTGAGGTGCAGCATGTCCATTAATTCCGGGTTGGACATGGCTTTATCGTCAGGCACAGATTGCCTCTGAACAGGCGGTATGCCACTGAGTAGAGCTGGAGTTTCTTTAACCGGGCAGCATATGGCATCTGTTTGAGACCTTTGATCCTCTTGGTGAGGTACTTTTGGGGTCTTTCCAGTTGCTGCAGGTGTCTGGTAAGGTACATCCCAAAAGGGGCATTGTACTCAATTATGGGCCTGATGAGGGATGAGTAAAGAGGCACAATGACCTCCCCTGATCTAGATGTGAATCCCTTCATGATTAGGTGGGCTATATAAAATGTTTTTCTAACCACTTTGGCCACATGGTTGTCAAATGAGAGATTGCTATCAACTTGGGTCCCCAGGTCCCTAATTACTTCTTCTGTACTTAATGGATTTCCACCTATGTGGTAATTTGTGGGCACTTTGTTTTTGCCAAAGGGGATGACTATACACTTTTGGCATTTAGCTTGAGGCCATGGCACTGGCACCAGTTGTCTGTTTCTATGAGGCCCTTTTGGAGGATGCTTGTGTCGGCTGGAGAGTCGATTATGGCACCAAGTTTGCAGTCATCTGCGAACTTGGTCAGCCACAGTCCTTCCGTGTTGGCCTGTACCTCCGAGAAATATATACCGAACAAGAGAGGTCCCAGGACTGAGCCTTGTGGGACACCACTTGTAACTGGTTTGAGTCTGACATGGCTCCAGCAATTCTAACCATGTGGGTTCTGTCCTTGAGCCAGTTTGCAATCCATCTAGTGCCATAGGGTTTATATTTAAGCTGGTGAGCTTATCTATAATGCCCGAGTGGGGTATTGTATCGAAGGCTTTTGCGAGGTCCAGGTAGGCTGTGTGGACCACCTTCCCCTCGTCAATGGCCTTGGTGACTGTTTCAAAGAAATCAACCAGGTTTAAGAGGCAGGATCTGCCCTTAACAAAGCCGAACTGGGTAGGATCCAGTGTTTGTAGGTCCCCAGTATCTTTATTTATGAGGTCCATGATGATCCTTTCCATAGCTTTGCAGACCAAGCTAGTCAGGCTTATGGGGCGATAGTTTCCAGGATCCGTTGAGGCACCACCTTTATGGAGAGGGACCACTGTTGCTGTACGCCACTCTTTGGGCACATATCCTGTAGTAAGGCTGAGATTGAACAGTAGTTTTATGTTTGGGTTTAGCTCTTCTTTGAGTTCATGTAGGACGCAGCCCGGGACACCATCTGGTCCCATTGATGCTGTGTTTTTGCTTTGAGGGCGGCTCTTACCTGAGCATCTGAGATGTCAGGGGCGCAGCACTCTGCTGGGATAGATATTTGCCCTTTTGGTGGGGAGGGGGGGGGAGAAGTTTGCGCTGAACCTGTCAGCTAGGATGTTGGCAATGTCTGTGGGTTCGGTGTATTTTTTGTCATTTTTGACTAATTCTGAGATGATGTTTCATTTTTTTTTTTTTTTAAGTTTAAATTTTTCATCCCAAGCAGTTTGCTACTTTTTTTCTAACTAAAATGAGAGGAAGGAGGATTGGGGGCAAGACACAGAAACACAACCTGAATGGATGGGGCAGGAGGGAGTGGGGCATGTTGTGCATCTGGCCACATGGTAGGTGTACCAATAGAAGGAGCAGACATTTTTTTTAGCCCCACACAACCCAGACTGCTTTAATATACCAATTCCAAGACTGTACAATAGTTGGGAAATGGTATATACTCTTCCTGCCATAACATTAAGCTTGCTGATATTTTGTGTTTTAGATTATGATCACAAGTTCAATTTCAGTACTCCCCAACACACACACACACACACACACACACACACACACACACACACACACACACACACACACACACACACACACACACACACTGCACACACACACACACACGCACACACACACACACACACACACACACACACACACACACACACACACACACACACACACACACACACACACATATTTATATAAATATATATATGGATTCACTTTAGAAGGCTGAAATACTGAAATATCAAAATTCAGTATTTCGAGCCCATAAAGTGGAACCCTGAGAAGAGTGAAAGCTCAGAAGTGTGAAATTCAAAATCTCGAATACCAGAGGTTTTGAATTTTGCACTTCTGAGCTTTCACTGTGGTTATGGATTTGGGTAAGTGTGTGTGTGTGTGTTAAGGGTTTTGGGTAGAGGCTGTGGTGTGTGTCAGTGTGTTTTTTTGCTGTGATGTGTGTGTTCGAGGAGAATGCAGCTTGTGTGGTGGTGTTTTGTGTGTGTTTGTATGTAGTGCGACCTGGGAGTGAGAATATTTAAGTAGGGAGTGTGTGAGGGGCGCAGGGTAGCTTGTCCCCCTGCTTTTATGTAGTAGAGAGCTTGTGTTTGTGTGTGGGGAGGAAGGTGTGTATATATGTGTGTGTGTGTGTGTGTGTGTGTGTGTGTGTGTGTGTGTGTGTGTGTGTGTGTGTGTGTGTGTGTGTTTATGTGTGTATGTGTGTGTGTGGAGTAGAAGCGTGAAATTCATAGTTTCATAGTTTCATAGTTTAGTACTAGGCTATCTGCCCTGGGGCATTTGTAAGCCTAGCCATAGTGATGTGGCTTGTGCCACCCCATGAAATGGTACAAAAATTGTACAGAATAAATTTAGAATACTGTGCCTCTGTCTAGTAGTGACACAATGAAGGTCCCCTTATATAATAGAATTAGTTTACTGTGCCCCTGTCTAGGAGTGACACAGATGTGACCCCTGGGGTAAACTTACAATCTCCCATCCACTCATCAAGATTTCTCTTGAAGAGAGTCAGTGAGGGGCTCTGCCTAATACGAACTGGGATCTTGTTCCAAAGCATGGGAAGCCTCTGGGTTATGAATCTATCCCTCCAGCATGTCCTATTCATACTTGTGCCGAGGTTTAAGTCTTTAGCTCTCCTGGTCCTGATGGATTTGGATTTTTTGAGGTGGAGCATGTCCATCAGATCCTGATTGGACATGGCCTTGTACGTCAGGCAGAGATCACCTCTGAGCAGGCGGTATGCTACTGAATAGAGCTGAAGTTTCTTTAGTCTGGCAGAATAAGACATATGTTGGAGACCCTTGATCCTCTTGGTGAGGTACTTTTGTGGTCTCTCCAGCTGTTGCAAATGCCGGGTGAGGTACATACCAAATGGGGCATTGTACTCGATCATGGGTCTGATGAGGGAGGAGTATAGGGGTACAATGACATCCTTGGATCTGGATGTGAATCCCTTCATGATGAGGTGTGCAAGGTAGAATGTTTTTCTAACCACTTTGGCAACGTGGGTGTTAAATGAGAGGTCGCTGTCGACTTGGGTCCCTAGGTCTCTGGTTACTTTTTCCGTACTCAGTGGGTTGCTGTCTATGTAATAATTTGTGGGTACTTTGTTTTTCCCAAAGGGGATGACTATATATTTTTTGGCATTTAGTTTAAGGCCGTGACTCCGGCACCAGTTGTCCATTTCCGTGAGGCCTTTTTGTAGGATGTATGTGTCCGCTGGTGTATCGACTATGGCGCCTAGTTTGCAGTCATCTGCAAACTTTGTCAGCCACAACCCTCCCATGTTTGCTTTAACATCTTAGAAATAAATGCCGAACAAGAGGGGTCCCAGGACAGATCCCTGTGGGACACCACTTGTGACTGGCTTTGAGTCTGACATTGCTCCAGCGATTTTAACTTTATGGGTTCTGTCCTTTAGCCAGTTTGCAACCCATCTAGTGACATAAGGGTTTATGTTTAAGCTGTTGAGCTTATGAGTGGGGTATTCTGTCGAAGGCCTTAGCGAAGTCCAGGTAGGCTGTATGGACTGCTTTGCCCTCATCAATGGCTCTAGTGACTGTTTGTCAACCAGGTTCAAAAGGCAGGATCTGCCCTTTACAAAGCCGAACTGGGTGGGGTCAAGTGTCTGTAGGTCCCCTATGTCTCTGTTTATGAGTTCCATAATGATACTTTCCATAGCTTTGCAGACCAGGCTGGTTAAGCTTATGGGGCGGTAGTTCCCAGGGTCTGTAGAGGTACCCCCTTTGTGGAGTGGGACCACTGTTGCTGTACGCCAGTGTTCAGGTACATATCCTGTAGTAAGGCTAAGGTTAAATAGCATTTTTATGTGCGGGTTTAGCTCCTCTTGGAGTTCAGGTAGCACGCAACCTGGGATACCATCAGGTCCCATTGATGCTGTGTTTTTAGCTTTGTTTAGGGCGGTTCTCACTTGGACATCTGAGATGACAGGGAGATTACATTCAGCTTGGATAAGTATTTCTTCTTTTGGGGGTGAGGGAGGGGAGAAATTTGCACTGAACCTGTCAGCCAGAATGTTGGCAATATCTGTGGCTTCAGTGTATTTTTTATTGTTGTGAACTAACTCTGAGCATATCTGAGGGTTTCCACCCAGGTTTCTAACATAGCTGAAGAAGGCTTTGTGGTTATCTTTAGTGTCTTTAGCGATTTTTCTCTCAAAGTTGGCCTTGGATGTTTTTATGAGAGAACGTAGTTTTCTGCTAATGTTGATCAGAGACGTCTTCCCTTTATGGGATTTTGCTCTGATGTGCAGTAGCTTCCTTCTTTTGTTATACAATTTGTTAATGGCTGAGGTCCACCAGACAGGACGCTTGCCGTTGGTGGAGAGGGACTTGGATTTATTTGGGATTGCATGATCCATGCATTCTTGGAGATGTCCATAGAAAGCATTTGTGAAGGATTCGGCATTGTGGGATGTGGTATCCACTGGCTCAGTGGGCTTAAAGGATACCATCTCAGTCTTAAGAAGAGTGAAGTCTGCTTTTGAGAAGTTTTTCACTGTGGTCTTTTGTGCTGGGGGTGGTGGTGGGATATGTATATCCAGGGTGATTAGTTTGTGGTCAGATCTCACTAGTGAGGGGTATACCTCTGGTGTGGAGCATTTTGTCCCCATGTTTGTGATGATCAGGTCTAGTATATTATCTCCCTAGGGGAGAGGTGACTAGCTGTTCCAGTGCATTTGAATTTATGAATTCCAGGAACCTTTGGGCTAGGGTATTAGGGCTAGAATAATGTACCCAATCTATGTTTGGGTAGTTGAAGTCTCCCAGTATGATGGTATTTTGTGATACATTCATATCCTCCAATGTCTTCAGGAAGGCTGAGTGGGGTTCCTGAAATTGGGAGGGTGGTCTGTAACATGCTACCAGTTGTATAGCAGTTTTGCCTATGGTTAGTTGCACCTGTATGGTCTCTGATGCTTCATGTGTTGCTACTAACCTAGAGGTGTGGGTGTCCTTGATGAATATGGACACTCCCCCTCCCTTTGTGGTTCGGCCCGGGTTTTGGAGCCGAAAAGCATGATATGAGGTATAGCCTGGTAGTGCTGGGGTGCTCTCAGGAGCCTTGAACCAGGTTTCAGTTACTGCACAGACGTCGATGTTCTCCATGCTGAGGAGTGCATCGAGTGCCTGCATCTTGAGATTTAGACTTCTGGCGTTGAGCAGCATTACCCTTAGTTTTTTTTCCATTTTTGTTTTCTAAGGAGGTGGGTTTGTCTTTTGAGCCTTGCCTAAAAAGGCACTATGGGGGTGGCAAGAGCCTTAGCCAATATCCGGAAGCCCAGTGGTGACAGGTGTAAGCCAACCCTTGCGAAGCAGTGTGGCTTGTCCAACATGTCATCCCAGGCAGACAGACATTGGATCCCCTTAGAATGACACCAGTACTTGAGCCAATTATTAAAGCTGATCATCTTGTCTTTGTATTGTGGCATCATTCTTGGTGAGGGCAAGATGCTGCTCAGGGTCAGGGTCATACCAGCCTGGGCTACATAATCGGAGAGCTCCTCTATGTCTCTTTTCATGTAGTCCAGGGAGGTACGTCTCAGGTCATTCACACCAGCATGGACAATGATGGAGTCATATTTGTACTTGCTTTGGAGTGACCTGAGTGCGTGTGTTATGTGGCGGATCCTAGCTCCCGATAGGCAGCTCACAGTCACCATCTCCTTGTTCAGCCTAGTCAGCGAGACATCAGTGTGGCTGACTATAGAGTCACCTATTACTAGTGTATCATGCATGGTGTTTGGCCTTAAGGGCTGTGATTGGTTGACACACTGATTTATTGAAGTATGTGTTGCATGTGTTTTGTTTTGAGGTGGTGGATTTTTGGATGTCTGCTTTGGGAGCCTCTGTTGTTTTGGTAAGTTTTTTATTAGAGCCTCCAAGTATGTCTTTGTGTTTTTATGTGTTTGGTTTGCAGTTGTGGTAGGTCTATGTGGGACTGGGATTGTTGTGTGTGTGGTTACCATCTCCTCCTGTCTGGTCATGCCAGCCCTGAGTTGAGAGAGTTCAGCCTCCATTTTGGCTATATAGTTGCATCTCTCACATGTATTTGTGTTTGTTGGGAGGAGGAGAGGGTTGTCTGTGTACATGAGACAATTGTAGCATTGTCTCAAGATACCCAGATTGACCAGCTGAACTGGAGAGGATGCCAGTAATCTACCACTCGACATGCTAGAACAGTATAAGGGAGTGCTGTGCCTTTAAGGGAAGTGGATATTCACAGGGGTGGTAGGTAGATGTAGTGCTTTACTTAGTACGAGAGTGCTTACTTAGTAGAGAAGTATTGAGAACAAGTGCTAGGCTTATAATATAGTGAGTAGTCTGATTATACTAAGAGTAGGGCTTCCTTAAGGGAAAATTTGAAGAGCAGACTTGGCGGAGCCAGAAGAAGTTTAACCTTGTTTAACCGGCGCTGCGCTATGCGCACAAACGTGCAAAGCCGCGCAAACGTGGATTTTAAACAGGGAACTACAAAAGAGCTAGAAATGGTCCAAAACAACCAATTACTACAGCTCTTGTGCTGAGGTCACTTCCTACAGGGACAGGTAGGCTGCTCAAGGCTCCCCACTCCCACTGGTAAGCAAAGAAATTTCTTTCTATCCAAGTAAGGTAATGGACAACACAGGAACTACACCACAGCCCAGAATAGAGCAATGCCTGTAAACTGGTCTAAACTAGTCGAGGAGAGGCGGGAAAACAAGGATTATTTTTTTGTTTTTTTGTTTTTTTGATAGAAACACACAGAAAATGCAGAAACAGTGATAAATCAGTTACACAGGCTATCACACGTTAGTGGGCAGCCTCAACAGTTAAATTAAACAAACAAACAAACAAACTTTTGATCAAATTTGACTAAAAAGTAACTTTAAGTGCAGATTTTAAAATAATGCAGCAAACAGCTAAAAATACAGTTTAAGCTTGTTCAGGGTAAGCTACAGAAGCTATTCCAAGTGCAAAAAAGCAAAGATACTTAAATCCAGAAAGTAGTCGCTTTTCTGAGTTCTCTGTAGCTAGGACCACTCTGCAGGACCACGAGGAGCTTGTCTGAGCAGTATAGCCAGAAAAAAATGCCCAGAGGCGGATTTTAAACAGGGAACTACAAAAGAGCTAGAAATGGTCCAAAACAACCAATTACTACAGCTCTTGTGCTGAGGTCACTTTCTACAGGGACAGGTAGGCTGCTCAAGGCTCCCCACTCCCACTGGTGAGCAAAGAAACTTCCCTCTATCCAAGTAAGGTAATGGACAACACAGGAACTACACCACAGCCCAGAATATAGCAATGCCTGTAAACTGGTCTAAACTAGTCGAGGAGTGGCGGGAAAACAAGGATTATTTTTTTTGTTTTATTTTTTGATAGAAACACACAGAAAATGCAGAAACAGTGATAAATTAGTTACACAGGCTAGCACACTTTAATGGGCAGCCTCTGGTGTGCGAGATTTTGAATTTCGCGGTTCTGAGTTTTCGTGATTTTAAATTTTCGACTTAATAGCTTTGAAATACTGAATTTTGACATTTCAGTATTTTGAGGATATAAAGTGAATCCATATATCTATCTATATGTATATATATATATATATATATATATATATATATATATATATATATATATATATATATGGGTGTAGGACACTGTATTGCACATATAGTGTCTCAACACCCTACAGATTGATGACTGAACATCGAGCACATACAGAACAATGCAGTCAATGCAGAGTAACAAAGGCATGTATTTTTGTAGGGAGGGCAAGCCTCCTGCACCACACATGTGGGGGGCTACAACCCAACCCCCCCTGCTAATTATATACACTTACATCAGGATCACAAAATCCTTGAGAAAGGAAACATTCCTCTACCCATGGAATGTTGAACTCACACACCAGTTAAGCCCCAGCCTGCGTCAGCCTTTTGGCATTGACCTACTGCATGTCAGGATACAGTACGTTCTATAGACTGTCTGACACCCATATGCATATATATATATATATATATATATATATATATATATATATATATATATATAAAATATATATATATATATATATATATATATATATATATATATATATATACACACACACATACACATAGTTATTACCTATCACTTTATCTAATTACAGGCTGCCAAAAATGCATATAATCACAGTTTATTTAATGATACAGTTTTTACAACTTTGATACTAAAGAAAGTTTATGAATTTTTGTCATTGATATGAATTATCTAAAAGATTTATAAGTAATATTGCAATAAGAAATATTGCAGTTTGCCTTATTACAATGTGCTGCACTTGGGAGAAGACTATGTAATTCAAATATCTTTTTCCTGTCTTCAAACAATATATATATATATATATATATATATATATATATATAAATATATGGGTCTACCTGACAACGTCGACAAGCCACAACATCGACAACCAGTTTACCGACACCACATAACCGACAGTACACAAGATCGACAAGCCACAACATCGACAACCATTTTACCGACAGCACATCAAAACAAATCCCCTGTCCAAAAAGCACACACACAACACAAGCACACCAAAATCCTTACAAACCCACACTAAACCTCACATACACAACTATCTACAACCTTAACCCAAACCCTAACCCTAAGGTCCGTCACTATCACACACTTACCTAACCCCTAACCCTAACTCACTTAACCCGCCTAACCCAAAGACTATCACTACCACTTACCTAACCCTAACCTAACTCACTTAAAAGACTATCACTACCGACACTTACCTAACCCGCCCTAACCCTAACTCACTTAACCCGCTAACCCAAAGTCTATCACTAGCACACTTACCTAACCCGCCTAACCTAACTCACTTAACCCACCTATCCCTACAGACCGTCAATATCGCACACTTACCTTATACTTACACAGCCTTTTCCCATGTCGGTGTTCTCAGCGTCGGTGTTTTCATCCGTCGGTCTTCTCAATTGTCGATCTTCTGGCGTCGGTGTTCTCGTTGTCGGCGTTCTCAGCTGTCGGCGTTCTCAGGTAGACCCATATATATATATATATATATATATATATATATATATATATATATATATATATATATATATATATATATATATATATATATATATATATATATATATATATATATATATATGTATGTATATATATAAATTATGGGGATGTGAGGGCATCCATAGGGTTTTTTCTCTTCTTTTTTTCTTTTTGAGTTTTGCTGGTTTAGATGAAATTCATTTAAATACATTTTGTTCAGTAAGTTGTGTTTCGATATGTTGGGTTTTGCCTTAACTGATATACACCTAAATTACACACACATATATACATATCCATCTATATACACATATCCATCTATATATACATATCCATCTATATATATATATATATATATATATATATATATATATATATATATATATATATAGGTCTACCTGATAACACTGACACGCCAAAACACAGACAACAAAATAACCAACATGAAAAAAAATGACAAAAAAAGAAAGTTCAAAAACACAAAACTTCACATGCCCGACAAACCAAAATCCTGACAATCAACAAAACAAATACCTTTCCCGAAAAACACACACACAACACAAGCACACCAAAAACCCTACAGACCTACACTAAACCATACATACACAACTATCTATGCACTAACCTTAACCCTATCCCTAACCCTAAGGTCTGTCACTATCGCACATTTACCTTACCCGCACCCTAACCCTAACTCACTTAATCTGCCCCTATCCTTTAACTCTGTCACTATCGCACACTTACCTTATTCTCACCCTAACCCTAACTCACTTAATCCGCCCCTAACCCTCAAGTCCATCACTATTGCACACTTACCTTACCCGCACCCTAACCCTAACTCACTTAACCTGCCCCTAAACCTAAAGTCCGTCACTATCGCACACTTACCTGACCTGCACCCTACCCTAACATCCATCACTATCACCCACTTACCTTACCCCATACCCTGACCCTAATGTCTGTCCCTTTTGCACACTTACCTTAACATGTTGGTGTTCTCAGCATCAGGATTCTCAACTATCGGTCTTCTCCATTGTCGTTCTTCCAGTGTCGATGTTCTCGTCATCGGCATTGTGCACTTTTGGAGTTTTCATGTAGAGCTTTATATATCTATATATATATATATATATATATATATATATATATATATATATATATATATATATATATGGGTCTACCTGACAACGTCGACAGCTTAGAACACCGACAATGAGAACATCAATGCCAGAAGATCGACATCTGAGAAGACCGACAGATGAAAACCCACGCTGAGAACACCGTCATGGGAAAAGGCTGTGTAAGTATGCGGTAGTGACGGACGTTAGGATGCGTAAGGTAAGTGTGCGATATTGATGGTTTGTAGGGATAGGGGTGGGTTAAGTGAGTTAGGGTTAGGGCGCGGGTTACGTAAGTGTGCTGTAGTGATAGTCTTTAGGTTATGGGCGGGTTAAGTGAGTTAGTTAGGCACTGAAATTAAGTGTGCGATAGTGATAGTCTTTGGGTTAGGCGGGTTAATGAGTTAGGGTTAGGGTGCGGGTTAGTGAGTGTGCGATAGTGACGGACCTTAGGGTTAGGGTTTGGGTTAAGGTTGTAGATAGTTGTGTATGTGAGGTTTAGTGTGGGTTTGTAAGGATTTTGGTGTGCTTGTGTTGTGTGTGTGCTTTTTGGACAGGGGATTTGTTTTGTTTGTTGATTGTCGGGATTATGGTGTGTCGGGCATGTGAGGTTTCGTGTTTGTGAACTGTCGGTTATGTGGTGTCGGTGATTTCGTTGTCGGTGTTGTGGTGTGTCGGTGTTGTCAGGTAGACCCATACATATATCTATATATATATATATATATATATATATATATATATATATATATATATATATATATTTTTTTTTTTTTTTACATATAATATAGCACTGTTTATAAAGTGTTGAAAGTATAATAAGAAGTAAGACTGACTGCATGTTGTTCCACTGTGTGAATTTGTATTTTAATACCAAAACACTGGGAAATGTCAAATGTTCTGACATTATGGGTAAATGTGTGTGAGAGTTTGTGATTTCGGGTTAGAGAAACAGTTAGGGAAAGGGATAGATTTAGCATTATGCATTTGTGCTGTATATGTAAAGTGTGTCTGCCTGTCTTGTTTAGCAGCAATGTTATGGAGAGGTGGAGTAAGGTACAGCGCTGGAAAGTTGGACAGGCACTTGGTTATAGTTCAGATTAACACAGATTACTAAAGTAGTGTAGGGGAAAACATCCACTACCCATCCTTACTAATATGTACTAATCCTACCCTGCCCTAAACCCCACTCTATATATTACTTTACCAAACTACAATTCCATGCCACTACCACTATTCAGGCAATGTGAGCCTGAAGGTGCTGTAATTATAAGGTTTTTGCTTAACTAGTTTCAAAAGAAAACTGTTTTGGTGGGTCAGCAATGGATCCATATTATATAGGTCAGACTAAGATCTCAGTATGGGACAGCCTTCTCGAGCATTTAAAGGACATGCATGACAAATTGAGAAAAGCCCCGTGGCCATGCATGTTGGAAGTATACATGATTCAAATTCAAGTTTGATGAAATTTTTAATTTTCTATAGATTTATAAGTAGTGATGTTTTTATTAATTTATCTAAAATTTTTCATGGACAGAAGCTTGCTATAATTTTAAAAATGATACATTTTATAAGGGCTTAAACATTTAATTGAATATGAAATGTTCTTATAGATGTTGGTTTTGCAGTTTTGGCTTAAATGGTGAATTGAATATGAATTTTTTACAATTGTTTGCTTTGGTAATTATGTATTTCTTTCTAATTGGTTAAATTTCTAATAAACATTTACTGTTGGTTTAAAAAAAAAACTAGAATCAAAGGAAGGTGTATAGCTGAGGTGCTTTTCTTAATATTTTTTAATTGAAGTCTGTTTTTAAAGCCCGTATGACTAGGTAGTCAGTTCGAAGTGCATTTTAGTATTTCTTTAATTGTGCTTGTGGAAAGAAATTAGTTTTCTATTTGAGTATTCTTCTGGCAAAGTTAAATTCCCATATGAGTATCACATCCTTCCTTCCACTCCGCTCAGTTATTCCATCCTCCAGTTTCTTACCCTCCTCCTTTGATATGTTTTGTGGGATACACTATATCACCCAATTAGCCCCTTATGTCCGTTGTTTTGGCAAGTTAAATAGGTAATGACCTTCTTAGCTCTCTTGTCCAACTCTTTGTATAGAGTTGTAATCACACATCTGGTGTCTTCCTTGTGTATATTGCTACTCCACATCCATCTCTTCCCTCTCTGTTATTCCCAAAAAAAGTACCAGCTTTTCCATGTCTCATTTTCTTTTGTTACTAGCCCATATCTCTGTGATACTAGCAGTTTCAATACTGCCTCCCCTTCATCACTGCTTCTATCTCCACCATCTATCCACTCTGATTCCTTGCACTGCAGAGTAATATTACCCATCCACGCTCTGCGTTACGCTTGCACTACAGAGTAACACTACCCATTCACACTCTGTGTTACACTTGCACTGCAGAGTAATACTACCCATCCACACTCTGCGTTATCCTTGATTGCTAATTTGTTGCTTTCAGATTTTATTTCTGCCTTCTTTGGCTACATGAATACTTACCCCTCCCTTCTTCTTCTTGGGCACTCTACACCACCTTTATCAGTTTAAAGGGCCAATCATTATGATGTACCTTTTAACCCCAGAACTTATCACTGCAGTCCTTTTTGATTTAAGATGGAGATTACCCCTTGAAAAAAACTGCTCTTTGCAAGGTATTGTCTTTTCTCTGAGACATTTATCTCCCCATTGCTTGAGTCTGCTGCCCATCTGTTCTCCGTGGGTTATGGTCATGCCTTGTATACAATGACCCAGGAAGCTATAGTGTTTTTTGTATGCCCAATGTATGCCCCCTTGTGGTAGAATGAAAAGGTTTGGTTGTGTCTTTCGGCTTTTCCCGGTTAGGGGTCGCCACAGTGGAACTCCGGTCCGCTAATGATTGGCAGTTGATATTTACGTACCGGCTTGCCAGGCCTGACACACAACCTTCAACGAAGGTATGCCCATTCACGCATGTCTCCAAGCAGAAGACGCTCTAGCTGAGAATAGAACCGGACAGCATCTTACTGTGAGGCAACAACACTATCACAACACCACCACCGCGGGTGGTAGAATGAAAAGGTAGAAGTCCCAAAATTCAGGCCACTTTCAACATACATGCCACCATGTATAGCCAATTGCCTGATACAATATTTATTCTTTGCTTGGTAGATAATTTCAATTCCTTATGCTCTACTTTCTCAGATATTTAGTCTTTTGCGTGTGTTAGTCTTGCAGCAGACCAAGCTGTTTCCCTAACAACTGGCAACATAGCATTGGAGTGTAATGCATAAACCAAACAGGCTCCACGACAGTCAAAGGCTTTAACTGACAAGACAACAGAACAGTCACCTAGCGAGTACAAATACAAATAAAATTCACTTAGCGCTTTCACCCATCCATCAGCATGGGCATCATCAGAGTAAAATGTGAAAAACAAGTTCCAATTCTTAAAAATCAGTTCATACACACGCCCTCTTGTTGAAACCAATCAGGAATGCTAAACAATTAAGTATTTAAAAGTCAAAATTGAATACTCTAAATAAAAAAGATGTTTTGAGAAGCAACAATATGACTAATAAGATACTATACAAATATATTCGATACTATCTCATAAAATACAATAAAATACAATACTATGCAATACACTCCCTCCCAACCTGATAAAAAACTTTTAAATACTGAAAGCGCTAAGTGAATTTTATTTGTATTTGTACTCGCCAGGTCATTGTTCAGTTGTTTTGTCAGTTAAAGCCTTTGACTGTCGTGGAGCCTGTTTGGTTTATGCATTACTAGTCTACTTTTGTTGGTTCTGATGTTTATAGCATTGGAGTGTGTCTCCTCCAACATCCAGTAAGCTGATTAATCTTATGTTATCTGTGTTGCAGCCAGAGGTTTATCCCTCCAAGTCATAAATCTTCTGCTCTGTGCTGTGTCTTTCACCCCAACCTACTAACAATTCCAAGCCTTCCTCCCTTATCTCCTGCCACAGCCTGTCATTATATTCCTTAATCCACCCTTTCCTCTAACCCTGCAACTTGGATTCTTCCATTTTTTTCCCTATAACAAGTTATTGATACCTTCATGTAAGACAACATGAATCAATCCTTCAACCACTCAAATGATTACTATGGTCCTCTCCTCACATGTTTTATTGAATCAAAGTCCCAATTCTGGACCCATTTAAATATGATTTAATCATTCTCCCTTCTCTATGCTCTTAATCATTTTTTTACTGGCTCTATAACAACAACACCCTTCTGTTTACCCACACACGCTTCCCTTCCTTCCTTCCTGTGTCATGTCACTACACCTCCTATTTGCAATATTATTTTTTACCCAGACCATCATCGTCCGTCCTTGTCAGTCTCTGTTCTGACTGCATCCTTCACGGTATTATATGTAAGTCCTTGCTCATTCCTTTTGCTATTTTACTAAAATAACTGTCCAATAATCTCTACATCTCCCACTTCCCCTTCTATCCCAGTTGATTTAGGTGTTATCTCCTGCTTGGTCAGCTCTGACACTATCACTCCTTTATCACTTGTTGTCTACACCATAGCACACTTCTCCTTCTTCTCTCTTTCACGGCAAACCCTCTGATTTTCTCTCTTCACCTTACTCTATGCCATCTAGATTGCCTATACCCCACTGACATCACAGCCCATATACTTCTATAATCTGTCTTTTGTTTCTACATTTGTCTTCATGATTCTCTTGTATTCTTCTCTCCAGTTCCATTCTATCCTTTCTTGCATATTTAGCAGTGTTCCATTATTTTAGGCCCCATATTTGTTTTTACATGAATTTTTTCCAAACTCTTGTAGGTCCCACTTCCTCTGCCACCCCAAAGTTCACTGAGCCAGATAGCTGCTCCACATTCATTGCACCTCACAAATCTCTCTCCCACTCTTTTTGCATACCCCATCTTTATTTTATTGTATTTTGTTAAAGCCCATTCCTAGACTGAAATATGTTTTAATATAAGTACAAACATAATTTCTAAAGAAACACACTAGCACAGTGATACTTCCAAACAAGCATCTATGCAAATAAAAAATATAGCCTAGGCAAAAAATCTATACACTACAATGCAGAAGTTCTTGTCTATATATGCAATAACAAAAGCACTAGGACCTATTCAACTCCAAAATACAATACAAAATAAAAGTCCAAAATGAAACATACTAGAGATGTCACTTTCAGGAAAGATGGGCAAGTTGTTATGAGTTAACAAAATGTGCAGTTACATTCACAAAGCAAGAATGAAAAACTTAGATTTATACCCTGTAAGAGAAGCTGAATCAATTTTTGTGACAACAGTAGCTAGTATGGAAGACTGAGAAGGGTCCAGATGTCCCTATAAAATATACATAAATTTTATTTCTTTGTTTATTTATTTATTTTTATTTATTCATTCATTCATTTATTCATTCTTTGAAATAAAGGGAAAACGAGTCCTCCTACCTAATCCCAAAAACTTTAAGAACTTTTCTAAGCTAAATTATTCCCTGTTAAGGGACTGTATAGCTAGTTTCAGAGCTCACCCCAATCCAAAAAACACAGGAACCTGTGCAGAGGCATACACCAAAGCCCTGTTCGATCATATTAACAACTGCATAGAAACAGCGGTACTGGACCAAAATAAAACCTGGTGAAATTGCAAAAAACAAGCCATCCTGGTGAACCCCTGGTATAAATAGGTTGTACAACAAAAGAAAGAAAATCCAATCTAGAAGTAAGAGAATCTGAGTACAGCTGAGAAAAAAACTCCCTCCTTAGTCTAAACAAGCAAATCAGGAAACTAGTAAAGCCTTCAAAATTGAATTTTGAGGCAAAAATAGCCTCCCAAGCCAAGGATAACCTTAAGGCATTTTTCAGTAATATCCGCAGTCTTAAGGGCAACACTGAACAATGGGCATAGGTAGCTGCAGATGGTATCACCTATATCCAGTCAGAATATATAGCAGATCTGCTGGCCAATAAATTTAGCTCAAATTTCACCTCTAATTACCACCCAGAAAATACCCCCACTATTCCTCTACCAGTCATCACAAAAGAACAGAATGCCACTGCACTCTCAGAAGCTAAAAACATGGCTTTGATAGGTTGCCAATATTCTAGGATGCTTCTTAACCTGTCAGGCCTACTAGGATCACTATTTAACCACAGCCTTCAGACAGTTTTTTCCCATGTGGCGTGGAGAACAGCAACAGTCATCCCTGTGAATAAAGGGGGACCATCAACAGACCCATGAAATTACAGACCCATAAGTCTGACGAGTATTGTATACAAGGCCATGGAAAGAATAATCATGGAACTGATAAATACTGGTATAGGAAACCTCCAAACATTGGACCTGACCAGTTCAGCTTTGTCAGTGGTAGGTCATGCCTACTCAGTCTGGTGGACTTCTTTAAGAAAGTCACTAGGGCAATTGATGAGGTAAAACATTGCATACTGCCTATTTTGACCTGTTGAAGGCATTTGATACAATTCCCCACTCGAGTATCATAGATAAATTCACAAAACTGGGAATACATCCCTATGTCACCAGATGGATAGCCAAATGGCTCACGGACAGGACACATGTTGTTATAGTGGGAGAATTCAGGTTCAGCAAGAGGTCATTTACTAGTGGTGTACCACAAGGCTCATTGGTGGGACCTCTCCTGTTTGGAATATACTTTTCTGAAGTCAAGGCTAATGTAGGAGGCCTTTGGTTGATTAAGTTTGCTGATGGCTGCAAGCTGGGGGCAATCATTGAATCCACCAGTGATGTAGATACCCTTTAGGAGTGTCTGATTCAGACAAATGATTGGTGTCAGAGAATGCAATAAAATGCATATTCCTACCATTTAGGAAGATAAATACCCTTGCAAATTACAACATTAGTAACACACCCCCTAAGAATGAACTCATAGGCGAGAGATCTAGGTAAATAGGTAGAGAGATAGTAGCCAGAACTCTGACCGTCATAGGTTGGTTCATAGGTTGGTACTAGGCTATCGGCCCTAGGGCCTATACAAGCCTAGCCATAACAATTCCCTGGCTATTACTTGACGTGATCCCTGAGGTGAATTTCATATCTCCCATCAAATCATCAAGGTTCTTTTTGATGAGGGCCAAAGAGGCACTCAGTTTGACATGTATGGGCAGTCTATTCCAGAGTATGGGGAGTCTCTGGGTCAGGAACCTATCCCTCCAGCATGTTTTGTTCATTGTGATGACCAGGTTTAGATCCCTGGAGCATGTGGCTCTGAGTGATTGGGATTTCTTTGTGTAGCATGTCCAACAGCTCTGGGTTTGACATGGCCTTGTATGTTAAGCAGAGATCGCTTCTCAGCAGGCGATATGCAACAGAGTATCGCTGGAGTTTTTATAGACAGTCAGCATAGGGCATCTGCTTTAGGCTTATGATTCTTTTAGTGAGGCATTTCTGTGGCCTTTCCAGTTGTTGCAGATGTCTTGTGAGGTACATACCAAACGGGGTGTTGTACTCTGTACTGGGTCTAATGAGGGATGAGTACAGTGGGACAATAACCTCCTTTTTTCTGGATGAAAAGCCCTTAATAATGAGGTATGCCACATAGAAGGATTTCCTGACTGTTGTGGCGATGTTGTTATTGCAGGTGAGACCACTGTCCACTTGTGTCCCTAAGTCCCTTATCACACTTTCGGTGTTTAGTGTGCTGCCACTTATGTGGTAATTCATGGGTACATGTTTTTTCCCAAAGGGGATAACTATATACTTCTTGGCATTGGGCTTGAGCCCATGGCTCTGGCACGAAGCATCTGTTTCTGTAAGGTCCTTTTGGAGAATATCCACATCATTTGAGGATTCAATAATGGCTCCCAGTTTGCAGTCATCTGTGAACTTTGTTAGCCAGAGTCTCTTAGTGCTGGCCTGTACTTCAGAGAAGAAGATGCCAAACAAGAGCAGTCTCAGGACTGAACCCTGAGGTACTCCACTTGTCACTTGTTATTAGCTGGATTTTGAGTCGGCTACTTTTACAGTGTGGGTTCTGTCAGTAAGCCAGTTGGCAGCCCATCAAGTGATGTAGGGATTAATGCCCAGCTTAGTAAGTTTATCAATAATTCCAGAGTGGGAGATGGTGTCGAAGGCCTTGGTGAAGTCCAGAAAGGCTGTGTGGACTGCCTTGATCTCATCCACGGCTCTGGATACTGATTTGAAGAAGTCAATCAGGTTGAGGAGACAAGATTGGCCCTTTACAAAACCAAACTGGGTGGGGTCCAGTGTTTGAAGGTTGCCAGTGTCTTTGCTTATAAGTTCCATGAAAAAAATCTTGCTTTTTTCCCACTTTCTGAAAGTTAAGAAAGTTCAGTTACAGATTTGCTGTTCTGAACTGTTTGGAAGTTTCTAGAAGGCCAGTGCTTGTTTGGGCTAAAGGGAAGTCTCTGTGTTCACCAGTGGGAGTGGTTAACACTGAACAGCCTGCCTGTCCCTGGAGGAGTGGTTACTACCTAGAAGCTGTAGTTTTATTGGCCATTTTGGGTCAATTCTAAACTCCTTGATCTGTCTCTCTTAAAACCCTACAACTCTCTTTTTGTGGTTTTGCGCACTGAGCAGCATCGGGCAGCGCCGCCTAAACAGGTTTAAACTATTCCAGGCTTCACAAAGTCTGCTCTTCACTTTTTCCATTAGAACTGTTCAAACTCTCAAAGTAATCACTCTATTCTCTTTCTAAAGCCCTGCACTTGCTCAGCTCTTATAAGGAAACACTAACTAACTAAAGCACTACACCCTCCTTGACTTCTCATAGGTATTAGGCTGCCGATTGGTCCTTCCTGATCAAGTGAAAAATCAGTTCCCTTCCCTAATCTGATCAGTAAAAAAACAGTTCCCTATACTAATCTGGTATGTCCAAGGGTTAGTTTCAAGGTTACTGTCCAGTCCAGCTGGTGAATCTAGGAATTTTGAGGCAATGTTACAATTGCCTTATGTACAAAGACAAACCTCTCCTCCTTCCAACAAACTGTAATACATGTGAGAGATGCAGTTACACAGCCAAACTGGAGCCAGAGCTCTCTCAACCCAAGACTGGCACAGTCAGTCAGGAGGAAAAGGTAACCACCCACACCACAAATCCAGTCTCACACAGACCTATTGCATCTGCATACCCAACACATAAACACACAAAAACATACTCAGAGGCTCTAAATAAAAACCTGCCTAAACAGCAAAAACCTCCTAAGCAGATATCCAAGCAACAGCCACCCCTAAACAATACCCATGAATCACATATCTCACAAAATCAGTGTGCCTCACAGTCACAGCCCTTAAGGCCAAACAACACACCAAATAGACTTGTTATAGGGGACTCTATTGTCCAGCACACTGACGTACCACTCACAAGACTGAACAAGGAGAAGGTCACTGTAAGCTGCCTGTCGGGTGCCAGGATCCGCCACATAATGCAAGCATTCAGGTCACTCCAAAGCAAGTACAAGTATGACTCCATCATTGTCCATGCTGGTGTGAATGACCTGAGACGTACATCCCTGGACTACATGAAAAGAGACATAGAGGAGCTCTCTGACCATGTAGCCCAAGCTGGTATGACCCTGACCTTGAGTAGCATCTTGCCCTCACCAAGAATGATGCCACAGTATAAAGACAAAATGATCAGTTTCAACAATTGGCTAAAGTATTGGTGTCATTCAAAGGGGATCCAGTGTCTGTCAGCCTGGGATGACATGCTCGACAAGCCACGTTGCTTCGCTAGGGATGGCTTGCACCTGTCACCCTTAGGCTTTTGTATATTGGCAAAGGCTCTTGCCACCTCCATAGTGCCTTTTTTAGGCAAGGCTTAAAGGACAAACCCACCTCCATAGACAACCCAAGGATAAAGAAACTAAGGTAATGCTACTCAATGCCAGAAGTCTAAACCTCAAGATGCACACACTTGAGGTTCTCCTCAGTATGGAGAAAATCGATGTCTGTGCAGTAACAGAAACCTGGTTCAAGGCTCTTGAGAGCACCCCAGCACTACTAGGTTATAACTCATACCATGCATTTCGTCTCCAAAACTCAGACCAAAGCACAAAAGGAGGGGGAATATCTATATTCATCAAAGATACCTACACCTCCAGGTTAGTGGCACTGCACGAAGCATCAGAAACCATCCATGTGCAACTAACAGCGTGAAAAACTGCCTTTCAGTTTGTAGCCTGCTACAGAACACCCCTCCCTATTACAGGAACCCCACTTGGCATTCCTGAGAACACTGGAGAATATGAAGGTCTCTCCAAACACTATGTTATTGGGTGACTTCAACTACCCAAACATTGACTGGGAAAACTACTCAAGCCCAAACACCCTCGTCCAACGGTTCCTTGAATTTATAAACTCTAATGCAATGGAACAACTGGTCACCACTCCCACAAGAGGGAACAACATATTGGACCTGGTCATCACCAACATGAGGACACTATGTTCCACACCAGAGGTAAACCCCTCATTGGTAAGATTAGACCATAAACAAATTTCCCTGGACATCCATATCCCGTCCCCACCCCCAGCCAAGGAAATCACTGTAAAGAATTTCTCAAAAGCCAACTTTGCACTTCTCAAGACTGAGGTGGAATCCTTCAAAGCCCCTGGGCCAGAGGATAATACAGCCCAATCAGCAGAATCCTTTACAAATGCATTCTATGAGCACCTGCAGGAATGCATGGATCATGCTATCCCAAATAAAACCAAGACTCACTCCTCCAAAACAGGAGACTGGTCTGGTGGACCCGGCCATAAATAAGCTATACAACAGAAGGAGGAAGCTACTACATGACAGAGCAAAATCCCAAAAAGGGAAGGCATCTTTGATCAGTATTAGCAAGAAACTTTGATCCCTCATAAAATCATCAAAGGCCAGTTTCGAAAGAAAAATTGCCCTAGACACTAAAGATAATCACAAGGCCTTCTTTAGTTATGTCAGGAACATGGGCGGAAACTCCCAGATATGCTCTGAATTGTTGCATAATGGTACAAAATATACCGAACCTAAAGACATAGCCAACATCCTGGCAGACAGATTCAGTGCAAACTTCTCCCCCAAAGGAGCAAATGCCTATCCAAACTGAATGTAACCTCCCTGACATCACAGATGCACAGGTGAAAGCTGCCCTCTCCAAAGCAAAAAACACAGCATCTATGGGACCGGACGGTGTCCCAGGCTGTGTCTTACATGAGTTCCAAGAAGAACTGAACCCTCACATTAAGTCACTGTTCAAACTTAGCCTTACTACAGGATATGTACCCAAAGAATGGCATACAGCTACAGTGGTCCCACTCCATAAAGGTGGTGCCATAACGGACCCCGGAAACTATCGCCCCATTAGCCTGACTAGTCTGGTCTGTAAAGCTATGGAGCGTATTATCATAGAACTCATAAACAAAGACATTGGGAGTCCCCAGACACTGGACCCTACCCAATTCGGCTTTGTTAAGGGCAGATCTTGCCTCTTAAACCTAGTTGATTTCTTTGAAACAGTTACCAAAGTCATAGATGAGGGCAAGGTAGTCCACACAGCCTACCTGGACTTCACAAAAGCCTTCGACACAATACCCCACTCGTGCATCATAAATAAGCTTACCAGCTTAAATATCAACCCCTATATCACAAGATGGGTTGCAAACTGGCTCAGAGATAGAACCGACATGG
Source organism: Protopterus annectens (assembly GCF_019279795.1). Taxonomy (NCBI): domain Eukaryota; kingdom Metazoa; phylum Chordata; order Ceratodontiformes; family Protopteridae; genus Protopterus; species Protopterus annectens. The sequence continues at coordinate 243,680,133 of NC_056730.1, read as the reverse complement.
TCAGAATCACACGATAACCTTATCCAGATATACACAGGCATTTTGAACATCTTGCAATATGATCCATGAAATAGCGATATTATTCCCAATAAATGTCTTTTTTTTTTTAGGAAAAAAAAATTTTTAAGTTTTTTCAATCAATCATTACATACACATGGAATCGCAAGTACCATGTCCGAATCCAAACCAGTTACAAGTGGTGTCCCACAGGGTTCAGTTCTGGGACCTGTCTTGTTCGGTATATACTTCTCTGAGGTTCAGGATAACATGGGGGGATTATGGCTGACAAAGTTCGCAGATGACTGCAAACTGGGGGCCATAATCGATTCTCCAGCTGACATAAGCATCCTCCAAAAGGGTCTCAAAGAGACGGATGCTTGGTGCCAGAGCCACGGCCTCAAGCTAAATGCTAAAATGTGCATAGTCATCCTCTTTGGGAAAAACAAGGTGCCCAGAAATTACTACATAGGTGGTAATCCATTAAGTACGGAAGAAGTAATTAGAGATTTGGGGACCAACGTAGATAGTAATCTCTCCTTTGATAATCACATTGCCAAAGTGGTTAGAAAGACCTTCTATATAGCCCACCTTATCATGAAAGGGTTTGCATCTAGATCAAGAGAGGTCATTGTGCCCCTCTACTCATCACTCATCAGGCCCATAATTGAATACAATGCCCCTTTTGGGATTTACCTTACCCAACACCTGCAGCAACTGGAGAGACCCCAAAAGTACCTCACCAAGAGGATCATGGGCTACAAACAGATGTCCTATGCAGCTCAACTAAAGAAACTCCAGCTCTACTCAGTTGCTTACCGCCTACTCAGAGGCGATCTATGCCTGACATACAAAGCCATGTCAAACCCAGAATTAATGGGCATGCTCCACCTTCCCTTAGAGCTACATGCTCCAAGGACCTAAACCTCAGCACAAAAATAAATAGGACATGCTGGAGGGACAGATTTATTTCCCAGAGGCTCCCCTCACTCTGGAATAGAATCCCAATTCATGTTAGGCATAGCCCCTCGCTGACCCTCTTCAAGCGAAATCTGGACGCGTGGATGGGAAATCACAAATTCACCCCTGGGATCTCTTCTGTGTCCCTGCTAGACAGAGGCACAGTAAACTAATCTTAAAATGGTACCTTCTGTGATGTACTTTACAGAGGCACAGTAGGCTAATCTAATAGGGAGGCAGAAGCCAAATACACTCTGGCTAGTCTTATAAATGCCCTAGGCCAGATAGCCTAGTATCTACCTATGAACCTATGTGTTCCATGGCTTTGCAGATCAGGCTTGTCAAACTGATGGGGCAATAGTTCCCGGGATCCAAGGTGGATTCCCCCTTGTGGAGTGGGATAACTGTAGCTGTGTGCCACTCATTGGGCATGGACCCTGTGGTGAGGCTATGATTAAACATGACACTTAGGTGAGGTGCGAGATCATTTTGTATTTCATGTAGTACACAGCCCGGGATGTTGCCTGGTCCCATGGATGCTGTATTCTTAGCTTTGAGAGTGCATTTTTTACCTGTGTGGCCATGATTACCAGAATTTGGCAATCTTTTGGTATTGAGCTGGGGCCTTTAGGGGGTGAGAGGGGGGTGAAGTTGGCACTGAATCAATCTGCCAGGATATTGGCAATATCCTTGGGATCAGTATATTTAATGCCATTCTGTTGTAGCTCAGAACAGATCTGAGCATTGACATTTAGATTCTTGACATAACTATAGTAATGCCTTGTGGTTGTCGTTGGAATCTTTGGTAATTTTATTTTCGGAACTCACTTTGGAGGATTTTATGAGGGATCTCAGCTTCTTACTGAGGCTGGTAAGGGAGTATTTTGCATCCTGGGATTTACCTCTTTTTCTGCAACAGTTTCTTCCTTCGGTTGTATAGTTTGTTTATGGCAGGGTCCAACAAATTGGCTTCTTTTTTTTGGAGGAGAGAATCTTGGTTCTATTTGGAATGCCACGATTCATGCATGAGTGGATGTGCTCGTACAGTGCCTTAGTGTAGGATTTAGCAGTCGAACTTTCAGTTCCCGTCTGCATGAGTGTCATGAAGTTTGCTACTTCTGACTTGAGTAGCATGAAGTTGGCTTTGGAGAAGTTGTTTATGGAGGTTTCCCTACTGGGGAGTAGGGGTGGGATGTGGATGTCAAGGGTGATTATCTTATGGTCAGACCTGACCAATGAGGGGGTGACCACTGGCATGGAACTTCGATCTCCCATGTTGGTGATGACCAGGTCTAGGATATTTGAGCCCCTGGTGGGACTATGGATTAGTTGATCCAGGATATTGGAATTTATGAATTTCAAGAACTGTCAGGCTAAGGTGTTGGTGCCCAAATAGTTTTCCCAATTAATGGCAGGGTAGTTGAAATCACCCAGTATTAGGGTGTTTGGTTGTATCTTAATATTTTCCAGTATGTTTAGAAAGGTGCAGTGAGAATCTTGTGGCATGGTGGGAGATCTGTAGCAAGCTACAATTTGGATTGCAGTCTTACCTAGTATTAGTTGTACCTGTAGTATTTCAGATGCATTCTGTTGGGCAACTAGCCTGGAGGTGTGAATATCCTTGATGAATATGGACACTCCTCCGCCTTTAGTGTTTCGGATGAGGTTTGGTGGCTGAAAAGTGTGGTAAGAGTTGTAGCCTGGTATTGCAGGGGTGCTCTCTGGAGCCTTGAAACAGGTCTCAGTTACTGCACAGATATCGATGTTCTCCATTTTTAAAAGTGCCTCGAGAGAGTGCATTTTGAGGTTTAGACTTCTAGCATTGAGTAGCATTACCTTTAGATTTTGCATTCTTATATCTGTTACGGTGTGTCCATAGTGGTAAGGAAGTCTTTCTACTGTGGCACAGCTTATAAGCAAATGTATGGATGGAATCCAGATCCAATGAAGTTATAGTCTCACTGTACTCAGCCATCACCAGACCAATACTCAAGTACAATACACCTTTCGGCACGTACTTCACCAGACGCTTGCAACATCTGGAGTGGTCTCAAGGATGCCTTACAACAAAAAAAATACAGGTAGTAAACAACATGTCATATACAGGATGACTAAAATCCCTATTCATTTACTCAACCTCCTACTGACCATTAAGGGGTAATTTATGTCTAACCTGCAAGGCACTCTCAAATCCATCTTTGATGGAATGGTTACATATTCGCAAAACATACTGCATGAGGACCTCCCAATCAAAGGATCTAAACCTGGTTTGTGACATTAACAAAACATGCTCCAGAGACAGATATGTGTTTCAGAGATTACCCCTTATCTGGGACAATCTTCCCATTCAAGTAAAGCACAGCTTTTCCCTGACCCTAATCAAATGCAGTTTGGATCAATGGATAGGTAATTGTAAATTCACTCATGGGGTGGCACCTATGTTCCTTATGGACAGGGGCAGTCTGTAAAATACTCAAATGCACAAACCTAAGCTATCCTCTAGGCCTTGAGGATTGAAAACCGATACAATTACTAGATTGTAAGGACTCTTGTGCCATTAGCCTAGTAATCTTTTATAAACCTATGAACTAATGAACAAACTATTTTCTAGTTATGATTCATAAATACACTAGATGTCCCTTGGTTGAACAGACACCTCCTAACTTAACCAAAATTATTACACCAGCAGCAGATAGAGTCTGCTTTGTGTCTGTCTTCATAACATCATCAGATCACTCAGCCCATTAATAATATCCATTTTAATCTCATCTATAGTAACTTAAGCATTATTTACAGAGAAATAACTCTGATATGTCCACAGCTATTGGCATTGTAGGTTTGTCCAGTGTCAACATTGGCAAAGCAATACAATCTACAACCATTAAAAGTAGTTGCTAGAAGTAACACATTTTTATATCTTGAAGAATAAATTCCATTGTGCAAATTCTCGCAGATCTGGACTTCATTGTGCAAGTTTTATAGATTCATAGGCGTATACTAGGTTAATGACCACTAGAGGCTTTGTAAGCCTATCCATGCAATCCAAATATATCTCATGAGTTATTGTGCCTTAGAGGTTATTTTAAGTGGTGTTAGTTAGGGTATGCTTTAATGGCTGCTTCTGTCCATCAAAGACATAGTTTTCAGACCTGGAGGAATTTCTGATTTCAGTTAGGCAAAGGTTTTGCTTCACATGGATGAGAAGCCTATTCCAGAAAATTGATCTTTTCTGAGATACATACCTGTCACTACAACATGTCTTGTTTAATTCACAAGCAAAGTTTAAATCCTTAGATCTAGTAGTTCTGGTGGTGTTCATTTTGTGAATATGCAAAAGGACCATCAGATGGGGATCCAAAGATGCATAAATCACCCTTTGTCAGCCTGTAGGAAACAAAGTATAGGGATATAGCTTTGAGGCAATCTGCATAGGACAATGTGTTTACACCCTGTGTTCTTTTAATAGGGAACATCTGTGGATGTTTCAGTTGTTGCATTTGCCTGTTCAGGTACACACTGAAGGGAATGTTATACTCAAAGATCTGTCCAACGAGGGTTGAGTACAGTTGTTCAGTGACTTCCTTGGAACCAGTTGCCATGTCCTTACTTACAAGTTGAGTGACATAGCATGCCTTTCTTACTACCTTAGAGATATGTAGGTCAAAATATGTGCTACTATCTACAAGTTCCCAAACTCCTCACTACTGTCTCTACTTTTAAGGGTGTTTTATTAATGAGGTAGTTTCCCTGGATGGTAACTTCCCAAAAGGTACTATTATGCATTTCATAGCACTGGATTTTAAGCTATGTTTTTTTAACCAGTCATTTATCTATGTTAGAGCTTCTTGTAAGATGCTAGTGTCTTGGGTGTTGTGGGGGGGGGGGGGGTCTATGATTGTTTCTAGCTTGCAATCATCTGCAAACCTGGTAAACCAGAGACCCTTGTCATTGGTCTTGACTTCCAAACAATAGACACCAAAGATGAGTAGACTCAACACAGATCCCTGGGGGACTCTACTGATGAACAGCCTCTTGTGGAGGTGGTTTCTCCAATCCTAAACTTCTGGGTTCTGTGAGCCAACTGGCTATTCAGCAAGTTACTTTTTTGCTGAATTCTGTGAATTTGTTTACAATGCCGTAGTGGTGTACTGTATGAAATTCCTTTGCTAGGTCAAGGTAGACAGTATGCACTGCTTTGCCATCATCATTTGCCTTGTTGAACTTCTCAAATAATTCCACCAGGTTCAGTAAGTATTACCTGCCTTTGATGAAGTCAGACTATGTTGGGTCCAGTGACTGAATGGTTCCCATGTCATTGTTACTCATTTCCATGATAATTCTTTACATGGCTTTGCAGACAATTGGGTATGTAGTTCCTAGGATATGGTGATTGTCCATCTTTGTACAGAGGGATGATCATTGTAGTCTTCCATTCACATGGCATGAAGCCTGTGCAGGGGCTATGACTGAATAGCAATGACTTCACTGGCCCTGATAGATTATATTCCAGGGTATTTAAGAGTCATCCTGGGATATTATCAGGAGCCAGCAAACCTGTAGTTTTGTGTTTAGAGAGTCCATCTAAGATCTGCTCTCTACTAAAAGTTGTAAGGGTTATGTTAGATGGCATTGCCTGTTGGTAGCATGGATGAGAGAGAGGTAAAACTGGTATTAAATTTACCAACCAGAATATTTGCTGTATCTTCCAAGTTCATGAATGTAGCTGTATATACCAACAGTTCAGAACAGTACTGTGTGCTACCTTAGAGGTTTTGTACATGGGAAAAGAAAGGCTTATGGATGTCTTTGACCTGGTGCAGTATTTTTAACCTCAAAATTTGCTTTGTTGGACTTAATTAGTTTTCTTAATTGTCTATTCATTTTGATGAGAGTTTTTATTTGTTTTTGGTGTTACAATTCCAAATTTTAGGTAAGAGTTTTTTTTTCTTTTGTTGTGCAATATGTTTAATATTGGATTCTACCAGGGTGGTCTGTTTTTTCGAGTTAATTTTGGACTTACTTCTGGTATGTACAGCAGGCTCCTTGCAATCATTGACATGGTTGTACAGAGCTTGCGTGAATAATTCCACATAGGCTGTTGTGTTATATGGATTAAGAAGGGTTTGAAATTTTGACAGGGTATCACTTAAGGGTAGTTTGCTTTTGAGTAGTTTCTAATTGTTACAGGTTTTGCTGGGGTTACACAACTGATTCTTATTTCAAAGGAAACTGCTTTTGTAGTCTGATCTTAACAGAGAGGATATGACATTGGAAGGGGGTGGGGGGGTTTCAGCTCTCTACCGTATTTGTGAGTACCAGATCCAGTATGGTTGTACCTTTAATATGCACATGGACTATTTGATCCAGAATGTTTGTGTTTACAAAGTGTAGGAATAACTGTGCCTGCAAAATTGGGATCATGTAGGACTGGCAGTTTAAAGAGGGACAGTTCAAGTCCCTGATGAGTATGGTATTGTCCTAGGCCCATACTTATTTAAGTTGTATCTTTCATATCTATCTTATTCATCTGGGGTGTTCTACAGTCTGCATGTGGATGACCTGAAGATGGTAAACTGATTACCATGTTAAGGATGATAGAGTATGTCTGCAAAAGATCTTTTCTTAATTGGCCATTTGGGGAAAGGACAATAGTATACTGACACATCAAAAATTAAGCATATTAGAATTGGGAGATTGACTAGTGAATATTTAACTGAGCACACATTGATTAAAACAGAATAATTTAAGTACCTGTGAATATGAGCAGATTCAGCACTGCATTTTTATAATAACATTGACCAATTGATTAATAAGTTTTAGAACTATAGATTATTCTAAAAGATTTTTAATCTCAAAGAAATCAGAACTATGAAATCATTGCTTGTAAGTTACATTAGACCCCAAACTAGAGAATAGAGTAAATTGGAAAGAGAACTACAAAAAATACTAAGGATATCCATGGATATGAAAATTTAAGTTATCGAGAAAGACTGAAATATCTGAACTTGTACAGTGTCTCAGATAGATTTACAAGGAAACCATATACAGGTATATAGGCCATTTAGAGACAACTACCTGTGGGAATGTTTGGGACTATGAAAAGGTAGTTAAGAATCATCAGGCAACCCATGAAGAAGATTCTTCATATCACAGGATGGCCCCCCTGTTGTAGAAGGAAGTAACAGTCCACAAAAATGACAAGAATTGATTGGCCAAAGAAGAGCCATGCAGATGATAGAGTGGACTATTGAGGATAAGAAAGAAATGATGTATTGTTACTATTATGTAAAAAGCCCAGAATTTCCAGACACAAGATATACAAAATGATTAAGAGAGAAATTAGAGGAAAGAAAAATACTTCCGCAGGAAAAACTGTCAGAAGCTTCAAATAAAAAATTGCGTTCATTAATACAACAGATTTTTGAAAAACAGTATATAGATCAAGAAATTTTGATCTGTTTGGAAAAAAAAGCATCTGAGGAAGTGAAAAAATATTAACAACAAAACCTAAAATGTCTGAAAAATATAAAAAAAATATGGACATGGCAAAGAAAGAAAGATTTGATATGGTGCAATATTTATGCAAAGGAGAAAACCAAGTTAACTAATGTAGAGAAGGCAGTCTCAAAGATATTCAAAGAGAAATACAGGCAAAGGCATTCACATATGGAAAATTTCACAATAAAAAGATTAATAGCACAAAGATGTAATGTAGAAAAAATGATTAGTAAAGTAGACGTTAAAGAAATAGAAGTTGAAGTTATGGAGTGCCTGCGAAGTGAAGGATTTAATGTAGAAGGTCTAAAACAGACTACATCACAGCATGATGGAGTGAGTCCCCAGAATAAGGAAAAGCAAGAAGATCAGGTGACATGTGAAGAAGAAATATGGACAGGGGAAAGGAAAAGAGATTTAATATGGTGTAATATTTATGCAAAGGAGAAAGCAAAATTAACCAATACAAAAAGAGCAGCACCAAAAATATTTAAAGAAAATATAGGGAAAGGAATCCGGATATGGAAAACTTTACAATATAACAAATAAGAAGACTAAGAGGGAAATTAGAAAAAGAAATTAGTAATGGAGAAGTCAAAGAAATAGAAATTGAGGTTATGGAACAGGTGCAAAGAGAAGGATTCTGTGTAGTAAAGAGAATACAGAAAGCACCACAACAGGATAGAGCAATGTATATCCAAATTAAGGGGGAACAGTGGAACAGGAAGCAATTGGTCAGGTGCCATATCAGGATATTTTGGAGCCTTCCACAGGAAACCAGTATAAAAGTTCATTTGAAGCTAGACAGCAAGGAAAGGAACATGAAAATTTGGAAACTCTGATGCAGTCAGTGTTGAGGAGTGATAGGCCAGTGAGTTCCCCATAAGGCAGAACAACAGATGGCACAGGATGAAATTAAAGAGAATGTGCCAAAGGAAGATGCTATAGATCTTTCTATAGAATGCCCACAAGAAACGGAAAACAAGGATTGTGCCCTCAGTATGGAAGAAAAGGAGTTAAGAGAAGAGTTGCTTGATTTAATAGACAAAGACAGATATATCAAGATCAATGAGAGAAATAGACTGCAGAAGGTTAATAAAACCCCAAAAGTCAGAAGCTTGATAAAACAAATAAACACAGTAATTAGGACTGTCTATAGAGATCCATGCGATATAACAGAAATAAACAGAATATATTACTGTGCTGCTAAATTAATAACAGATAAAATTCTACCACAGGATCATAGGGTAGCGATGGAAAAGAGGGGGCGAAAGTGAATACCATCATGGAAATATCGAATAGAGAAAACTATAAAGCAGCTAAGACAAGAAGTGTCATTGTTAGAAGATTATAGAAGAGGGAATAGATCAACAAAAATACTAAGAAAGATAGATGTGATAAAAGCAATGCACAGTATTAGAACAGACCAGGATGTATTATGCACTATTGGAGATAACAAACTAAAAATTTCAAAACAGACGGAAAGACTTTGAAGATACGAAGATAAATATAAGGGAAAAGCACAAAATAAGCAATTTATTGATGACCCAAAAAAGTTTTATAGATAATTGGGAAATAAGGTAAAAGGAATTGAAAGGCCGCCAAAAAAGAGGAAGTAGATACATTTTGGAGAAGTATCTATGAAGATACTGTGGAACATAACAAAGATGCTAAATGGATAGAATAAGTAAAAGAACGAATAAGAAGTTTAAAGGTACAGATATGAAATGGGATGAAATAACAGTCAGAGACATTGAAACAAAGTTGAGAAAAGCTTCAAACTGGAAAACCCCAGGCCCAGATGCAGTATCTAACTTTTGGCTTAAAGTATTAACTTCTTTGCACGAGGATTTAGCCATGAGTAAGAACTGTTTATATGCACACCCTGAACACATACCTTACTGGTTAACAACAGGAAAAACAATGCTCTTACTTAAGAGTGAACCTGCAAGCTACCCTAAAAATTATAGACCAATAACTTGTCTTCCAAGTATGCACAAACTATACATGGGAATTGACACTGACAGAGTTTATAGTCATTTAGAAGAAAACTCAATTATGGCAGTAGAACAAAAGGGAAATATAAGAAAGTTATATAAAACAAAGGATTATTTGCTGTTAAACAAAGTTATAGTGGAGAACTGTAAGAAGGGGAAGAATCTAAGTATGGCATGGATTGACTACAAAAAAGCATTTGATAGTATCCCACATTCATGGATAAAAGAGTGCTTAAAAATGTATAAGACTACATTACAGTAACCATGAAACAGTGGCAGACCACTTTGCAATTAAGTCATGATAAAGGACAGATTATTATCCCAGGGAAAAAAATTAAAAGGGGGATATTCCAGGGTGACTCTCTGTCACCACTGCTATTTTGCCTTGCCATTAATCCATTAAGCTGTTTACTTAACAGGTTAGGCCATGGCTACAATTTGCCCCTAGAAAACAACAGAGTCTAATGACTTCTCATCTTCTTTTTGTCGATGATTTAAAGCTTTACAGCTCATCAGATGAGGAACTGAAAGCACAGCTGCAGGTTGTCAAAACATTTTCAGATGATATTGGAATGTCATTTGGTCTTGATAAATGTGCAAAAGCAACCATTAAAAAAGAAAACTGCAGCCAAGGGCACCCGCAGGCAGGTGCAAGGGGGTGCACTTGCACCCCCTTTGAATGGGGGGGGATTAATTTTCTTTTAATAACCAAAAAAAAATTTTTAAGGGAGTTCTTCTTTAAGAACAGTCCCGTAGGTTGCTGGTCTGGTCGCATCACGTCTTTGGCTGCAGACGTCCTGTTCCTCTTCACCCGCGTTATTATTTGAAATTACTGTTCACGTCGTTTGGTAAGGGAATTGTGTTTAATGCTGCAGCAAGTAAGGGAATTCCTTGCTTTTGCTTCTCTTCACATCGTCAGGTAAGGGAATTTAGTTGCACACGACCCTATGTACACAGAAGGTATTCTGAGACATTTGCTGTGTCATGGCACAACATTAAATATTAATGATTCTGTGTTGTGCTTTGCTGCATGCCATAACCACTGAGTCATGTATCAAGGCCAGCATAGCATCAATATTCTGAGAAAAATGGCTATGGAGTAAATTAATACCAGGTAACATTTAACTTCATGCACACTGTACTGTTGGTGGTGGTGGATAGATAATTAATACCAGGTAACACTTAACTTCATGCACACTGTACTGTTGGTGGTGGTGGATAGATGAGTCAGTTTTGATGGTACCATAAAGTTGCTGTTGGTTTTACAAGGAAGCAAGGTAATATGCAACATTTCTGTGGCAGAAGTGAGTTGAAAATGTCTTCTTTCAGCTATCAGTGATTATGCTAATACTCTAGATGTTTCAGTATGTGCCTGTCTAATACACTTGCAGGAGGTTTGTTCTGCCAGCAATGCTGTATATATAACAACTTTGTCAAAATGCATAGTCTGTATTTTAACTTAACTTAACATAGTGAGTAACATACTATTGCTAACTTTGAACTATAATATGTTATTACTGGCAATGAGACTATTCCTATGTGAAAAAGGACTACAAGACTGTTCTGTAAAGAAAGACCTAGAAAGCACTATATCCATTTTCTTAGCCTGTTCCTCTTTCCTTTCAGCATATATGAGTCATGAGCATGTACATTTTTAATGCACTGTGACTGTTTGAGTGTTTGTAAGAGGGAGGTATGCCTTCTTCCTGCTGCTTCCACAAATCTCTAAAGTGAAGAAAATCTTTCCCTACTACCATATCATGAGTTAAATTGAGTACTACAGCAAAAAGATGAACTGCCTTACCAAATGCAGTTTGTATTCCTTGCTGAGTAATGAGATACTGTTTCTCATCCCCATGAATGGATGCTACTATAATAGTTTTGATAGTAAGGATTTTCTTTTACATGCACGCTTCCCCTTTATCAGCATGACCATACTGCCTGAATCTAGCAGTCCTTGCATCTCTGTGCAACTATTTAAAGCTTTGCATCTACTTAAGTTTGCTACAGTACAGTAACAGGATGCAGATTCATTTATTCTAGCAAATAATTTATTGTGCTCCCCAGATATGGCATTATTAATAGCAAGCTTTTCTGGGTTATAGTTTCATAGGTATAATATATTACTGCTACAAGGGTGTAAGTGGATATAATGAACATTACATTTTCTCCTTATATAATCCAATCACTATATCCCCAGCAAAAGTATCATCAGAATTGTGAAGATCATATTTTTTTATATATATTTGCACATATTCAGTGCAGATTTTTAAATGTTTATAATGTATTACTAAAGAAAGGTGCATGATTAATATTTATGAGACAATTCACCCAAATAGATTAAATAATTAATTAGTAATGACATTTAAAATATAACAATATTATGAAATGGAATTTGTACCTATTAATTGGGTTAATATTTATTCATTCCATTCATTCATTCATTCATTCATTCATTCATTCACCTATTTGAGTTTAATTGAGAGATTTTTTTGTACTTGTTTAATTAATCTCATTATTAGCTTGTTTAATTTTGTCATCTGCTGGTCTGTTCCCATGGAATTCCTAGCAGTATTTAATGTACATGATTTAAATATAGTTTTACATGTTTGTAAAGGTATAAATCAGTTTTACAAATTTGTAAGGGCATAAACCAAGGTGCCAGTTAATTTTAAAAAATTTTTAATAAAGGTTATTTATATATTTGTTAGTTTGCTTTATTTTACTTTGTTTATTTCAGAGAAACATTTTGTGTAATTGTCTAATCTCACTATTAGCTTATTCAATTTCTGATTACTTTCTGATTGTTTCCCCTGGAATTCTTAGCAGTATTTATTGTGTTTGATGTAAATATGATCTGAGAACCCTTTGAAGGTGTGCAGCCAAGTTGCCAAATTATTTTTAAAAATTTTGAATTTTGGTTATATTTTATGAGCTTCATATGAACAACCAAGATGTTACTAATATTAATAACTATGTGAACCCTTTTTATTTATTTATTTATTTATTTATCCATGTATTTATTTATATATGTATTTGTGTACCAGGGTATCTGCGGTGGTGCAGCGGTAGCGTTGTTGCCTCTCAGCAAAAGGTTCTTCTATTTGATTCTCGGCTGGAGTGCAGGGAGTGCCTTCTGTGTGGAGGCTTCATGTCCTCCCCGTGGTTGGTTGGGCATTCGAAAGACATGCGTAAATGGGCGTGCCTTCATTGAAGGTTGAACGTCAAGCTGGCACCTCAGCATTTGTGAAAATCAACCGCCAATCATTAGCAGACCGAAGTTCCGCTGTGGCGACCCCTAACCAGGAAAAGCCGAAAGATAACAACATTTGTGTGCCAGGGTAATGCACAAATCTCAATGCTTGTAAAAGGGCAGTAGGGGTGTGTGTGTGTGTGTGTGTGTGTGTGTGTGTGTGTGTGTGTGTGTGTGTGTGTGTGTGTGTGTAAGAAGTAGGTAGGTGTGTGTGTGTGTGTGTGTGTGTGTGTGTGTGTGTGTGTGTGTGTGTGTGTGTGTGTGTGTAAGAAGTAGGTAGGTTGGTGTGTGGTGTGTGTGTGTGTGTGTGTGTGTGTGTGTGTGTGTGTGTGTGTGTGTGTGTGTGTGTGTGTGTGTGTGTAAGAAGTAGGTGTGTGTGTAAGAAGTAGGTGTGTGTGTGTGTGTGTGTGTGTGTGTGTGTGTGTGTGTGTGTGTGTGTGTGTGTGTGTGTGTGTGTGTGTGTGTGTGTAAGAAGTAGGTAGGTTGGTGTGTGTGTGTGTTTGTGTGTGTGTGTAAGTAAGAGGGGGAAGGAGTGTGTGTAAGGGGGATCATACCTCGCAATTATCTAGATATTTGACTCATATTGTCAGTTAGTTTCTCATAAAATGATGTTGTTTTTTTTCTGGCAAATCATTCAAGATTGAAATCAGAAAATTATGGTAAACATTTGAGTTTTAGATTTCATATCCTTAGAAAATGCATACTAATGCAAACCTTGTTGTCCTATCCACTTTCTAAGGAGGTAGGGGGATGTATGTGTGTGTGATGCCTTTCAACTCTACATATTTTCACAGAATGTCCAGATTTTTGCCTTATATTTTTGATCTGTTCTTCATAAAAATTTGTTTTCTTTTTTGACAAATCAGTGGGATGAGCTAAGGATTAATGTTGCTAAATGACATGTATTTGAGTTTCAGACTTCATGTCCTTTAGAAAATGCATTCTAACACAAATCCTGTTATTCTAGCAACTTTCTAAATGTGTCCCTAGTTTTGGGCCTTTGTCCCCAACATTATAACAGTCTTTGTCTAATTTCTTGTGCGAAGAGCTTGAGAGGTGTGGTTGTGTGTGTGTTTGTGTTTGTGTGTGTGTTTGTGTGTGTGTGTCTTTATGTATAAGTGGGAGGTAGCATATCCCTCAGTTGTTCAGGTGTTTGCAAAATGGCCAGATTTTTGCCCCATATTCCTCCTAAAAAGGATTGAAGTTACTAAATAATAACAGGCATTTGAATTTTAGACTTCATACCCTTTAGAAAAATGCATACTGACACAAATCCTGTTCTAGCAATTTTTTAGGTTCATGAGAGCAATATTTATAATCTGTCCCTATTTATTTTAGGCTTTGCCCAGATTTCTTGCACTAAGAGGTTGAGGTCTGTGTGTCTATGTGTCTGTGTGTAATGCCTTAGCTAGAGTTAGCGGATGGAATTTATTTTCATGTGCATTTTCAAGGAATTGTGAGCTTCAATGGAAGAGAAGTTTAATGCTGCTCATGCCAAGTCTGCTTAAAATGTGCAACTGTATTGTTTAGAAAATGGTATCATGATTGTGGTACAGAATTTTAAAGCAGTGTTAGTAGCACAGCATGTAGCATCCTTGCATCTTGATGTAGAGGGCTGTAGGTTCTAGTCCCACAGCAAGTTGATTTTGTATTTTAAGGGGATGGGGTGCTGCAGTCCTGAGTATGATGTTCACTGGATGAGATGCCTAGAAACTATGAATCTGTCCAGCCATTTCCTATTGCAATATACCAGCTTACTATTTTTTTAATGTAACATAGGCAATTTATTCTTTGAGGGCAGCAGGCACTGAATTTGTAGATGAAACATTGAAATATAAAGTTGTTTTCTAGCAACAACCTCTTCATTAGTTTCGAATATCTTTAATGCGGAGTTATTCAGATGACTTTTACTTCTGCAGAGATTGTGTATATTGACTAATATTGGTGGATTGTAATGGCAGATGTTTGAGTGGCCTTTTATGGTTGAAATGTTCTGAATTGGGCAGTTTGTCATTATTGGTTCGTATGTTTTATTTCATTGCTTAGTGGAAAAATGTTCAAAACTATAAATTAAAAACACACTCTAACAAGTGGTGCTGTATTATGCAAGGGATATAATTCATTTTATATATTATAATTAATGCAATCAGTAAGGTGAATCAAAGAACATTTGCATGGCCCTAGAAAATGTGTGCAAAGGCCTATGGTTTGAAAACAGCTCAAAGGTAAACTTAACCTGCCACTGGCCAGATGCATTTTCTTTGAATGTGAGTTTCAATGCTGTTTCAGTGAATGTGAGTTTCAAAGGTAGATAAGTTTTAATGCTAAGTCTGTTTTCATTGTAAGACTTTTGCTTTGTTTAGGTTTAGTAAATGTCTATCAGTGTTTGTGCTATAAAATTTGAAATAAAAGTTGTAAATGAAATCCAAATATCTGTAATCATTGTAGACGTGAAGCATAAAACAGTATGCACACTGAGAGATTTGAACCGTGACAAATGGGGAGAAATATCCAAGTAATGGGACACTGGAATGGCTGCGTGGGTGGGGACTGTGTGGGTGGGTGGGAGCTGTGTGGGTGGAGGGGTGGGGCTGTGTAGGCAGGCTCTGGGTTTGCACCCCCCATGCAAAAAATTCTGCGGGCTCCCTTGACTGCAGCACCAGGAAAACATCAGTTTGGGACAGGAATGTGATGTAAAAGAACTTGAGCAAGAGGGAGTGCATAAATACTTGGGAATTGATGAAGGATCAGCAATAAAACATGAATAAATGCAAATAAAACTCAGTAAGGAGTACTTTAGAAGACTTAAATTAAGCTATAAATCAGTTTGCTCTTCCTGCCCTAACTTATAGTTTTGGAGTGATTGGCTGACCCCAAAAAGTGTTGGATGGACTGGATATTAAAACAAGAAGCATGCTTCATGCTTACCAAATGATTTATAAAAATCAATGTATACCAAGATTATATATTCCCTGTTCCGAAGGAGGGATGGGCCTCCTTGAAATTGATTATATATATAGATCTGCAATCATGGGACTCCACACATATTTACTGACCTCACAAGATCCAAATCTAGTGAAGTTTTGAAACATGAGGAGAATAAATCTAAGATGACATCTCTGCTTAATTTGGAAGAAGCATATTGACATCAAGCAGGAATGGAAATCAAACCTGAAGTGGATAAAAAACAGGCAGCAACTGAATGTGCCAAAAAACAAAAGAAAGAATATAAAGTAAAGGACCAGATGAGAAGGCAAGAAATGTGGAAAAAACATAAATATAGTTGCAAGTATAGAAAACTTCTGGAAGAGCCCGATGTTGATCAAGAACAAATGCAGGAATGGTTAAGGAGAGGCGAATTCAAACCAAGAAATGAAAGGCTAATATTGGCAGCCCAAGATAGTGGGCTATGTACACACTGGTTTACAAAAGTCCATTGAACATGTGGGAGAAACAGACATATGTAGGTTTTGTAAAACCAAATTGGAAACAGTCACACACCTTGTTGCTGGTTGTGACGCACTAATGGCAGATGAACTGTATACTGAAAGGCAAAATAATGTGGTGAGACTGTTACACTGGAGATTGTGCAAACATTATGGTATCAATGTGTCTGAAAAACACTGGAAACATGAGCCACAAAGAATCATAGAAAATGATGACATTTATATCACATGGGATCACCCAATACCAATAGTTCAAAAGATAGATGGTAGAAAGCTGGCTATAGCGGCCCAAGAAAAGGAGACAAAAATAGCTTTGATCATTGAAATTGCCACACACAATGACTACAGTGTCTTGCATACAGAGAAACACAAAGTCATAAAATACCTGGATCTGCAGGCAGAAATGAAAGCCATGTGGAAGAAAGATACTCAGACAGTTCCAATATTAGTAGGAGCAACGGGACTTATAAAAAAAGAATTTACAATTATAATTAGATATGTCACCAGCTCATGTAACACCATACGAATTGCAGAAGGAGTCATTACTGGGTACACTGAGGGTGATGCAAAGAGCACTTTTGGCTAACATCAAAGAGTGAAACAATACTAATTTCATGAACTTTAATCGTACTTTGACTAAGGAATGGGGTCCATTCCCGTCATAGTATTAGAAACTAAAAAGATTTGGAGAAATTAAAAAAAAAAGATTATATAGGAATGAGAAATGTACTAATTGGTTCTCTGAGAGACTAGCTGTTGCACAAAATAGACGACCAAATTATATTAAAGCAAGCACTGGTTTAGATATTTTAAGAACAATTTGGTCACTATTTGTGGGAATGGCTATATTGACATATTAGAAGGCTAGAAGGGCATTATTGCCTGTGCCTGAACTATTTGTAGGTATGTGTGTAAGGGTCTATATTACAATGTCGAACTCACAGGAGTCCAAACGTTGTAATATCGAACTCAAATGTTCGAAACACGGAAATAGTGAAGACACGAAACACTGATTTTTTTTCCCGGGGAAAAAATCAGTGGGCCTTTTTCATGGCTTTGCTCTTTCCTCCACTGTGGTGCAGTCTCAGAGTTGGTATATTTAAGTAGGGTTGTGTGGGGGGCACAGCCCCCCACTTTGGGGGGTGTGGGGGGTCACAGCCCCCCACATTAGCTTAAGTTTAAAGGTACGTGTTTTTTTTTTTTTTGTATCAGAACAGCAATTTTTTTCCCTGGGAATAAAAAATTGCTGTTCTGTGTTTTCGTACTTTTTGGGTTTCGAACTTAACAGTTCGATATTACATCATTCGAACTACTGTGAGTTCGACGATGTAATATAGACCCTGTGTGTAAGTACGTATGTAGGTAGGTATGTATAGAATGGAAGAAACAAAGACAGCTGAAAGTAAAAGAGAGTAATGCATTATTAAGATGTTGATGGGTAGGTTATAGAAAGGATATAGGTAAATAATTGCAATAAAAACACAGAATCATAGAGAAACAGTGGACATAAGGAAGATCAGGACTGAAACAGTATGATGTAACCCACCTGGAGTGTTGGATGAGCAACAGAAAACATAAGGAAATGTGATAGAATGAGGAACAATGATCAAGAGGAAAAACGGTAAACTGAAATTTCTGGAAATATAAATAGTGAAAAGAGCTAGCAAAAAAGACAAAAAAAAAAAACTAAGCAGACAGCAGGAATATTTATGCCACTTATATAAAGTTATCAAAGCTGTACGGCACCATTTCTACTGACTAAATGAGAAGTAAAGGAGGTGAAAAAGAAGCAAGGCGAAGAAGAAGAAGAAGAGATGAGGAGAGGCAATTGTGTAAGAAATTTTATTTAAATACTAAAGTAGAGAGAAAAAAGGAATCCCTTAGTGATGGGTGCTAACCCTAACACTGCCCCTTCCCCAACCCTAACCCTACACTTTACCTCAATAAAAACTTTCAAATAGCGAAATGTAAAAAAGAAGTCACCTGTACTGGGTAAAGTACCCTGGAACAGCAAAGGCAGCAGAGCTCCAAGTAACACAATAGCAAGAAAGTTCCAAGGTTACACCAAAGGCACAACTCCAAAAATTCTTGTCGAAAAACCTTTATTGAGGCAGACCTGCATAAAAAGTGTTCTTCAGACTTCAATGCTTGAGAAATGAATTAAGACACTTATATACAATTTCAAAGCTCAATTATTTCAACAATTAATCAATTAAAACAATAAGAGCTTAAAGTGCTAGTGCTTAAATAAATTAATCAGTATGCATTTTTTATATATATATGTGTATATAAAGCCAAGCGTTCACAAAACTCATATAAAATATTGTATAAAACCCAATAGGAACACATTAAAAACTCTATAATAAATATAAGTGAATAAAAACTAATAACAACTAATATTCTAATGTCTAAAAGCCTTGGCTGCTAGGAAAGGTCTAAGTGTAATTCTATCATTCAGGCCATATATATGTGCCTGAAGTCTAAGAATCCACCTGGTCTCTACTTCTTCTGTGTGATTCTTTACATTCCCTAGTCTACTATCTACTGTAATTAATTCCAAGACCTTGAACTTAAAGTGATGAGTAGACCCTTCATCCATCACATGTTTAGCTAGAGCATTCATGGGGTCTTCTCTATTAATAGCATATAGATGTTTTCCCTCGTAATATTTTAGGCACAACTGACATTGGGCTAAATAGATTAAATTTTTGGACCTACAATCAGTATACTTTTTAAATGTATAAGTTTTATTAGTAATAGGATGGAGAAAGGTATTGTCCGTATTAATAAACCTGCATTGGTTGCATTTTGTGAGAGTGGATGTTCTATTTTTGTTTTCTCATAACAGAGTAATCTTTTCAGGGATTTCAAATTCTTGTATGCTATGTTAGGTCTCTGTTCAACCAGTGCCCTGATTTTCTCATCCATGGTAAGAATCTTCCAGTTGTTTTCTATAATCTTTTTTATTTGACTATTCCTATTAGTATAGGGTATAATAAGTCTATTCTTGGAGGTTTTGGTTCTTTCTTATTCTTATCAATGGTATTGGGTTTATTATAAAACGGACAACCTTTATCTTTCCTTGTTTTGCTTGCCATGGTGATAGTATTATGCACTATGTGTTCATTGTATCCTCTATGTATAAAATTATTCTCTATGACTGCCTTTTGTTCATTGAATACTGTTTCATCTGTAGTAAGCTTAGAAACTCTTAAAGTTTGATTCATTACTACATTTTTATGCACATGTCGAGGGTGCATACTAGTTCTGTGAAGTAGGTTATTCCTCCAACAAGGCTTCCTATATATACATGTGTTTACACCATTAGGTCCCTTTGTTAACAAAACATCGAGGAACTGTATCTTCTCATGAGAGTATGTACTCTCAAATTCTAGAAAATCGGTAGTACCATTAATATATTGTATAAATTCATTTAACTTAGTTATTGTTCCTCTCCATAGTAAAAAGACATCATCAACAAAACGGCAATAATGTATTAGATGTTCATTGAAAATTGAATTATTCATTACATATGCTTCTTCCCAATATGCCAACACTAGGTTGGCATATGAGTTCGCACAAGGTGTTCCCATGGCTACACCCTTTTGTTGTAAATAATAATTGTTGTTATATACCATAACATTATTTTCTAGCACTATTTCTAATAGGGACATCCACATTATGATTTTACTATTGTTAACACCATAATTTAAGAGAAATAATCTCAAAAATTCAATCCCAGTACTATTTGGGATTGATGTAAATAAAGATTTTACATCTAAGGTGACAAAAAAATCATCATTTGTAATATGATATTGTTCATTACATCTGGCAAAGCCTTCAATAAATTGTTGCGTGTCTCTTAAAATATGTTTGGTATTATTCACTATGGGTTTGAACTGTTTGTCTAAATAAATTGAGAGAGACTCAGTCAGCCACCCTTTGCTGGAAACAATAGGTCTTAGTGGTGGATTGTCCAGCTCTTTGTGTATTTTAGGGAGGCCCCTGAACATTGGTACTAATGGATTTTCAACAAGAAAATACCTGTACAAATTCATATCAATAACATTGGTAAGTAGTAGATCATATAACTGTGCATGCACATTTTTAATTAGCTTATTTAGTGAAACAGCATTCAATTTTATATAGGTGTCAATTTCTGCAAGCATAAAAGACACTTTCATATCATACATTTCCTTGTCCATTATAACTATTGCTCCCCCCTTGTCAGCTTGCCTAATAACTATGTTGTTATTGCTTTGTAAACTTAGAATGGCTGCCTTCTCTTTAGTGGTTATATTAAAAAAATCAGGTTATCCTATATTATTATTGTAGAATTCCATCAAATCAAATTCACAAGCTCGTTCAAATAATTCCAATAATGGATGTTGTACAGGGATAAACATGGAAGGTTTCCTAAACACATTAATGTTGCTAGCGTTATCCAGATTTACATTTTTATCATTATACAACATTTTTAGCGCTATACTTCTAGTGAACATTTTTATATCCACTATAAACTCTGTAACATCAGTAAAAGCAGATGGAATAAAGCTAAGTCCTTTATTGAGGACAGATAACTCATGGTCATTAAGTTTATATTTAGAAATGTTCACAACTAAATCCTGTGTACTGACCTCAGAGCTTTTCTCTGATTTTCGTAAATCTCCTCTGTTCCCTTCCTTTTTTTGTGAGTGCTGTTTAATGTCCATGTTCTTGTTTCCACAGGCTTGAATGGAAGGGGAAAACATGGAAAATCTGTGCGCGATAAAAAAACGTCGTTTTCTTCATCTTCTCTGGTAATGACATCAGCCGCTGAACTCACGGCTGGCGACTTCCTCTTGGTTCCCGATTTAGGACTAATATATTCCTGATCGATGGTTACGGGTGCTGGAATCTCACCAATGTTGTCCAAATGAACCATCGCTTTCTCGTAAACCTGCCGCTCGCTTCTATTCTTTACTCCAGGAGCTGTCATCAGGGATGATCTCATCAGAAGTGGACCTGATGTTAGAGGTGGCATGGTAGTAGTCATCACTGCAGCTCCATTGATGTTCGGTTTAACAGGAATGCTATTTCTCCTAGATGTAGCAAATTTGTTATCTTTTTCTTTTGGCCACGAGAAAACTTGACTCTTTTTAAAATCTACATAATCTCTCTCAAGTTTTCTCTTTTTGTCTTGGATCAATTTCTGATCAATTGAACGAATCATGATGTTAAGATCATCATATAACATGCCCAGTTCTCGTTCGTTTAATAAGCCTAGAAGTTCTTTTTCTAATTCAGTAATTTCTTTAGACAAAGTTGTTAATGACATATTGTAGTGCTCAATTAGAATGTTTATGTAACCAAAACTTGTTTCTAAGTTTAACTTTTGCCATTTGGAAAGCAGGGCTGGATTAGAGTCCCCAAACGTGGGCATTTTTAGGACCCTGAGCCCTCTAGGTATCAGTCGGAAGCTTCTGCCACTGAATGCTCTTTATTTTCTGCAGTTTGTTTTCCAAACGTCTAGTAATAACAATAATGTCAATGTCATGCTTGCGGTCAATATTCACAGCTTCTGGATTATTTAGATCCGTAGCCGTTAATTTGAGTAACGGGTTTGCATTCAATTCAAGTAAACTCTGTAGATCAAACTTATTGTTGCTTGTTGGTACATTTGAATCACAGTCAATGTTTCCCTCAGTAGCCATGTCCCAGCAGGAGACCAAAACGAATCAAATAGCGAAATGTAAAAAAGAAGTCACCTGTACTGGGTAAAGTACCCTGGAACAGCAAAGGCAGCAGAGCTCCAAGTAACACAATAGCAAGAAAGTTCCAAGGTTACACCAAAGGCACAACTCCAAAAATTCTTGTCGAAAAACCTTTATTGAGGCAGACCTGCATAAAAAGTGAGCTTTCCACCCAAGTGTGCTTCTTCAGACTTCAATGCTTGAGAAATGAATTAAGACACTTATATACAATTTCAAAGCTCAATTATTTCAACAATTAATCAATTAAAACAATAAGAGCTTAAAGTGCTAGTGCTTAAATAAATTAATCAGTATGCATTTTTTATATATATATGTGTATATAAAGCAAACTCATATAAAATATTGTATAAAACCCAATAGGAACACATTAAAAACTCTATAATAAATATAAGTGAATAAAAACTAATAACAACTAATATTCTAATGTCTAAAATTCTAATATTCTAATGTCTAAAAGCCTTGGCTGCTATGATATGAAAGTGTCTTTTATGCTTGCAGAAATTGACACCTATATAAAATTGAATGCTGTTTCACTAAATAAGCTAATTAAAAATGTGCATGCACAGTTATATGATCTACTACTTACCAATGTTATTGATATGAATTTGTACAGGTATTTTCTTGTTGAAAATCCATTAGTACCAATGTTCAGGGGCCTCCCTAAAATACACAAAGAGCTGGACAATCCACCACTAAGACCTATTGTTTCCAGCAAAGGGTGGCTGACTGAGTCTCTCTCAATTTATTTAGACAAACAGTTCAAACCCATAGTGAATAATACCAAACATATTTTAAGAGACAATTTATTGAAGGCTTTGCCAGATGTAATGAACAATATCATATTACAAATGATGATTTTTTTGTCACCTTAGATGTAAAATCTTTATTTACATCAATCCCAAATAGTACTGGGATTGAATTTTTGAGATTATTTCTCTTAAATTATGGTGTTAACAATAGTAAAATCATAATGTGGATGTCTCTATTAGAAATAGTTTTAGAAAATAATGTTATGGTATATAACAACAATTATTATTTACAACACTCATATGCCAACCTAGTGTTGGCATATTGGGAAGAAGCATATGTAATGAATAATTCAATTTTCAATGAACATCTAATACATTATTGCCGTTTTGTTGATGATGTCTTTTTACTATGGAGAGGAACAATAACTAAGTTAAATGAATTTATACAATATATTAATGGTACTACCGATTTTCTAGAATTTGAGAGTACATACTCTCATGAGAAGATACAGTTCCTCGATGTTTTGTTAACAAAGGGACGTAATGGTGTAAACACATGTATATATAGGAAGCCTTGTTGGAGGAATAACCTACTTCACAGAACTAGTATGCACCCTCGACATGTGCATAAAAATGTAGTAATGAATCAAACTTTAAGAGTTTCTAAGCTTACTACAGATGAAACAGTATTCAATGAACAAAAGGCAGTCATAGAGAATAATTTTATACATAGAGGATACAATGAACACATAGTGCATAATACTATCACCATGGCAAGCAAAACAAGGAAAGATAAAGGTTGTCCGTTTTATAATAAACCCAATACCATTGATAAGAATAAGAAAGAACCAAAAACCTCCAAGAATAGACTTATTATACCCTATACTAATAGGAATAGTCAAATAAAAAAGATTATAGAAAACAACTGGAAGATTCTTACCATGGATGAGAAAATCAGGGCACTGGTTGAACAGAGACCTAACATAGCATACAAGAATTTGAAATCCCTGAAAAGATTACTCTGTTATGAGAAAACAAAAATAGAACATCCACTCTCACAAAGGGAAGGCACTTTCAATGCAGGTTTGACAATACCTTTCTCCATCCTATTACTAATAAAACTTATACATTTAAAAAGTATACTGATTGTAGGTCCAAAAATTTAATCTATTTAGCCCAATGTCAGTTGTGCCTAAAATATTACGTAGGGAAAACTAATAGAGCATCTATATGCTATTAATAGAGAAGACCCCATGAATGCTCTAGCTAAACATGTGATGGATGAAGGGTCTACTCATCACTTTAAGTTCAAGGTCTTGGAATTAATTACAGTAGATAGTAGACTAGGGAATGTAAAGAATCACACAGAAGAAGTAGAGACCAGGTGGATTCTTAGACTTCAGGCACATATATATGGCCTGAATGATAGAATTACACTTAGACCTTTCCTAGCAGCCAAGGCTTTTAGACATTAGAATATTAGTTGTTATTAGTTTTTATTCACTTATATTTATTATAGAGTTTTTAATGTGTTCCTATTGGGTTTTATACAATATTTTATATGAGTTTTTATATACACATATATATATAAAAAATGCATACTGATTAATTTATTTAAGCACTAGCACTTTAAGCTCTTATTGTTTTAATTGATTAATTGTTGAAATAATTGAGCTTTGAAATTGTATATAAGTGTCTTAATTCATTTCTCAAGCATTGAAGTCTGAAGTTTATGCAGGTCTGCCTCAATAAAGGTTTTTCGACAAGAATTTTTGGAGTTGTGCCTTTGGTGTAACCTTGGAACTTTCTTGCTATTCAATAAAAACTTTCCTGTAACACTGTGAATATTCAGAAGAATTTATGACTAGTATTATTGGGGGGTTTAGTACTAATATCAGGAGAGAACTAGTTTTCCTTTCTCTATATTTTGTAGTTCGTTATTTGTTGTGTTTGATATTCTGTATGTTCAAACATATTTTGCCTATATTTTCACTTCAACATTAAGTACCATCGATCATACAGAATAGAACCATATATATATATATATATATATATATATATATATATATATATATAAAATCTCGAAATACTGAAATGTTGAATTTCAGTATATCGTGACTATAAAGCCGAATGTTGAAAATAGCGAAAGTTCATAATCGCGAATACAGATATCTCGAATTCATGGTTATGAACATACTCTACATTGTTTCTGGGTTTGTGTGTTGATGGTGCTTAGTGCTGTGTGTGGATCTAGGTGTTATGTCAGGTAAGTGAGTGCTTTGTAAGGGTTTTGAGTGGGAGTTAGAGTGTATGTGAGTGTGCTGATATGTTTGATGTGTGTGAGGGAGAGGAGAATGTGCGTGTGTGAGTTTGCTTTTGTTTCTTGTATGTGCGATCTCGGAGTTAGTATATATAAGTAGGGGGGTGTGGGGGGCACAGCCCCCCCCCCCATGTGGGTGGTGCAGGGGTGCTTGCCCCCTTGCTTATGTGTGTATGAGTGTTGTGTATATGTGTAGTTTTGTGTTTTAAATTGTGATGTGGGTGTTTTGGTGTATGTGTGGTGTAATGTGTGCGGTTTGTTTGGGTTTTTGAATTTTGCGGTTTTGGGTTCGGGGTTTTGTAGTATCGGTGTTTTGTGGATTTGGTTTCATGGTCTCAAGATACTGAAATTCGATGTTTCAGTATTTCAAGATTATGAAGTGAATCTATATATATATATACATATATATATATATATATATATATATATATATATATATATATATATATATATATATCTATATATATATATATATATATATATATATGGCTTTACTTCAGTAGATCGAAATTTTATTAGTTTGAACCACATATGGCCGAGACCATATCTTCAAACTCATAAAAGTTCAAACTCTGAAGTAAAACCACATAAAACCAAAAAAACACAAAACTATACGTCTATATCAGGGGGGCTACGACCCTCTGTACCACCCACACCCCCTTACCTAAATATACCAACTCCGAGATTGCACTACATTGCGGAAATGGAAATGGGAAATCTTCCCTTTCCACTCTCTACGGAGATCTACAAAAAGAAAGATATATAAATGTCATCATCATCTACCCACTTTTTTCCATTTTTCTACATGGGGTCGGGGTGTTGCGTCAACTATCATCATCTCTATCTCTCTGTTCAAAGCCACTCTCCTGCCCTCTTCATCACTCATTCCTGACTGTCACAGGTCTTCTGTCACACAATCTATCCACCTCTTTGCTGGACACTCTCATTTCCTCTTGCCTTCTTCCTATCTGTCCCAAATTGTCTTCACCAGATGGTCTTCTGCATTTCTACACATGTACCCCAACCACTGTAATGTGCTATTTTTTACCTTTTCTGCAAATTACAGCTACATTGGCTTCCGCTCTGATGTCCTCATTTCTTCATCTGTCCCACAGTATGCATCCTACCACCCATCTCAGGCACTTCATCTCCATCACGTCTACCTTTCTCAGTTTCTCTGCCTTACTGCCCAGGTTTCTGTAGCATACAATAGTACTGGTTGTACCAGTGTTTTGTACACCTTTGGGCTTTCATATCAACTTTGAAAATTTAAGTTTCTCTAATTCAGTTTATTTGAGACAATGCTGACATTCTTATTAGTATCATAAAATATAATTTTTCACTTATTGACAGAAAAATTTAGACTGCAACAATGATCTACTTCTGCAAAGTCTGGGCAGAAAAACTGCATAATATAATATGGAAAAATCATATTAGGAACA
The DNA here is from genome assembly GCF_019279795.1 of Protopterus annectens. Taxonomy (NCBI): domain Eukaryota; kingdom Metazoa; phylum Chordata; order Ceratodontiformes; family Protopteridae; genus Protopterus; species Protopterus annectens. The sequence continues at coordinate 243,653,721 of NC_056730.1, read as the reverse complement.
ACAAGCCTACGCGTATTTACAATATAAAGTTGCACAACAGAGAATGCATTAAATAAAACATAAGTTGAAATATTATTTAAATTATAATGAAAAGCTCAGTGACATGCATACACCAGCATGCTAACTGGGATTTCTACCCCCTGGTCCTTCATTTCAGACAGCAGATCTTTAGGCAGTCCAAGTTAAAGGAAATAAATAGTGTTAGTTAAAAAGGGATAATGAACATATAACTTTGAACTAGAAATGGGCTGTACAACATATGGCCCCTGAATAATCCATGCTTCGATATCTATCTGTCTCTCTCTCTTATATATTATATATATATATATATATATATATATATATATATATATATATATAGATATATATATATATCTATCTATCTATATGTATTCGTGTATATATATATATATATATATCTATATATATACATATATATATATATATATATGTGTGTGTGTGTGTGTGTATATATATATATATATATATATATATATATATATATATATATATATATATATATATATGTATATATATAAAATCCATTAGATCAATGTTCTGATGACTGATTGACTGATGTTCTGGCACTATGATATTTTGAAGTACATCCTTGCACACACACACACACACACACACACACACACACACACACACACACACACACACACACACACACACACACACACACACACACACACACACACACACACACACACACACACACACACACACACACACACACACACACACACACACATATATATATATATATATAATGTGTATATATATATATATATATATATATATATATATATATATATATATATATTTATGCATATGTCATTTCCACTGAAATACAATCAACCATGGCTCTCCTGCCTGTAACTGACTAAATCAAACAACAACTTTTTCATTCAGTTCCTGAATAAGCTTGTGCTCACCTTAAGTCTGTACGCACGGTGGTCAGTAACGTGATTTCCACTGGAATATAATCAACCATGGCTCTCCTGCCTGTAATATACTAAGTCAAACAACAATGTACGTGCTTGTTTTTCTGTCATCACAGTTAAATGTTGGAACTGTACTTGCCTGAACCATCATAATCCTTGCTGTAGACTGTTCTCGCCCAATTCAAGTATGACCACTTACCAATATCCAACCCTTTTTTTCCTTCCCTTTCCCATCAAACTAGGTATATTGTAGCTGTAAGCATAGCAGCCATGGATGATTATATTTCAGTGGAAATAACGTTACTGTCTACCGTGCATACAGTCTTAAGGTGAGCACAAGCTGTTCAGTGACCGGTCCCATTTTATCATAGCTTTTAATTAGGGCTGGCACCATTTTTAAAATTCCTCTTAGTAGCTTGTCATACTCCTTGCATTCTCAGGTGAGTTAGACTTGTAAGAAGATTATTTGACTTTATTTTTTACATATTGTTCAACTGGCTACATCCATTGTCTGCTTATTACAGGAGTATAGAGCACAGCAACTGAATTGTCTTGTTATTTATATCAGTGGAGTCTGACCTCACTACTGAGTAATGAAAGTCAGTGGCATTTTAACTTGTTGTTGAGTAGTAAAACTGAATAGCCATATTGTACCAATTAATTGTTTTTATTGCTGCTGTTGTATATGATTTGAAAATACTCAGCCGCTTAGTTTCACTGGTCTGTTTTGTTTGTTTTTTTCCTGCCAAACACACATGTACAGCATCCAGAAATATCACTGTTTAGTGTGTTATTTCTAATATGTACCATTCGCATTTTGGCATAAACCAACTGCTTGTTTGTTACTTAACTTGTATTAAATAATGCAATGTATGGTACTTTTACGTTAAACCCCTACCACTTCGCGCTGATATGTTTTCGAGTTATTTGTATTAAGTAAATCTCTACAACTAAGAAACAAGTTAAAAGAATCACAGGCCTAAAGCAGATGCCCTACGCTGACCACCTTAAAAAAACTCCAGCTATACTCTATCACATATCGTCTACTCAGAGGCGACCTCTGCCTAACATACAAGGCCATGTCAATCCCAGAGCTGGAAGATATGCTACACTTAAAGAAATCCCAATCCCTCAGAGCCACATGCTCCGGGAATCTAATCCTTGTCATCACAATAAACAAAACATGCTGGAGGGATAGGTTCCTGACCCAGAGACTCCCCAGACTCTGGAATAGACTGCCCATACATGTCAAGCAGAGCGCCTCTTTGGCCTTCTTCAAAAGGAACCTTGCCGATTGAATGGGAGAAAGGAAATTCACCCTGGGGATCATGTCAGTCGCCTTGCTAGACAGGGGTCCAGGAAAGTAAATAGTGTGGGAAGAAATAGCCAGGGAATTGTTATGGCTAGGCTTGTGTAGGCCCTAGGGCTGATAGCCTAGTACCAACCTATGAACCTATGAACCTATTTGTTCCCTTACATCTAAATTAATGCACTGTCATTACAGAAATAGCTGGAGTACACCGTTAAACCCCTACTAGTTTTCAGAGGTTTTCTTGAGTCATATTTCACCCAGAAACAAGTTACCTTCCTCCTTACCTTGCATATAAAGTACCGTGGTGTCATAGCAGAAATAGCTGAAGTCCACCATTAAGGATTTCTTTTGGCATATTTCACCCATAACACTTGCTGCTGGTTTTCTTTAGGCATATTTCCCACTTTTTTTGTTTTGATCCCTTTTTATAAATATGTTTAGAGCCCTAACCACGTGTGTCATGTAATCATAGCTGTGATTTTTTTGGTAACGTGATTTGTGATTATTTACAAGTGTTAACATCGCTCTTTTATCTTTTCTAAAACTGGCACTACTTTGCCTCCTCCCATACACACAGACTCAGTGTCTCTTTTTAGAGTTTCACTGGGTTCAATTTCTCCAAGTCTTTTGTTTTCTAATACCATGATGGGAATGGACCCCATTCCTACAATGAAAGTTCACGAAATTAGCATTGTTTCAGTCTTTGATGTCAGCCAGTAGTGCTCTTCGCAGCACCCACAATGTGCCCAGTAATGACTCCTTCTGCAATTTGTATGGGGTTGCATGGGTTGGTAACATATCTAAATATGATTGTAGATTTTCTACTTTTCTGTTAACACTCAGAAATAATCATTATAATGGGCAAGTAGAGTGGAAATTTGGAAATAACTGCAGAGTACTTCCGGATTACAGATGCTCTACGGTTAGAACATTAACAAAATAGTTGTTAAAGCAGTGCAAGCCAAAATGGCATAATATCATAATATGAACACTATACTTTTGTGACTGCCTCAGCTATTGTACAAAACAAATAAGATTAGTTTGGGAACCTGATGCCAAGAGCATCCTTATGCCGGCTGCTGCCAGTGAGTATTGCAAAGTGCATTCTGTAAGTGCATGTACCTTTTGTTTATGCTGTGTGTATCATTGCATGTTTACATTTGTTCAACAAACCAAGCTTAGGTGCTGGAACCCCAGTTCTGCCTTGGTCCCTTCCATCATATGTCCAATGCTTGTATACACACATATAGCCTAATGTGAAGTGTACACAGCTCATCATACCTTGTTCTTATATACCGAGAAACACACTTCCTTTTTGGCACTTGTTCCACCTCAGTATTCATCTTGAAATTATTTTGGAAAAGTACCTTAGCTTGCTGTATTGGTCTCAACCTCTTACCCCCGAAATCAGGAAAGCCAAAAGTAATCATGGACAAAGGATCAGATCAGGACACATAACTTGTTTCCTCTACTGAAATAACACAAAGACATAGCAGGGCAAAGTGGTAGGGGTTTAATGGAAAAGTACCCAATTTATTTCTACTTGGTAAATATGCAATACCAGTTATTGCAATTTGTATACAGCTTCAGTTTATTTATATTATTGCTTCTCCTTAACACTGTATCTTTTATTGCCCTGCACTCATCTCTTTTACCTTTTCTCCCTCCATTTCTTCATCCACTTCCTGAATAACCTTGTGCTCACCTTAAGCTTATATGTGCACTAGTCAGTAATGTCATTTCCACTTAAGTATAATCACCCGTGGCTCTCCTGCCTGTAATCCACTAAGTCAAACAACAATGTGTGTGCTTGTTTTTCTGTCATCACAGTTAAATGTAGAAAATGTACATGTCTAAAGCATCCTAATCCTTACTGTAAACTTTTCTCACCCAGTTCATCAAGTACGACTGCTGCTAAGGCCAGTTACCAATAGCCACCTCTTTTTTTCCTTTCCTTTCCCCTCCAACAAGGTGTATTGTAGTTGTAAGTATTGCATTCTAATTTTGTTTTTGCTTAATTCTTATCTACATAGCTGTTGCCAGCCATACTTCTTACCTGATTGTTTTTTCTCAATTCACTCGCACATAAGCTCTTCTGGCTCAGCCCATAGCCAATCATTTCCCTGTCTGGCTCTGTTACCCCTCCCCCTACCTTCAGTGTCCGATCCCATTGAATCATAGCTTTTAAATAGGTCAGATGCCATTTTTAAAATTCCTCTTAGCAGCCTGTCATACTCCTGGCATTCTTGAGTGAGTTAGACTTGTAAGAAAATTATCTGACTTTATTTTCACATATTGTTCAACTGGCTACATCCATTGTCTGTTATTACAACAGTATAGTGCTCGGCAACTGAATTGTCTTGTTATTTACACCAATGGAGTCTAACCTCACTATTGAGTAGTGATAGTCAATGGCGTCTTAACTTGCTGTTGAGTAGTAAAAGGGAATAGCTGTATTGTACCAATTAATTGTTTTTATTGCTGCTATTGTACATGATTTGAAAATACTCGGCCACTTAGTTTCACTGGTCTGTTTTGTTTGTTTTGTTTTTTCCTGCCAAACACGCATGTACAGCATTTGGAAATACCACTGTTTAGTGTGTTTTTTCTAATATCTACCATTCTCATGTTGGCATACACTAGCTGCTTGTTTGTTACTTAACTTGTATTAAATAATGCAATTTATTTCTACTTGGTAAATATGCAAAATCAGTTACTGCAATTTGTATACAGCTTCAGTTTATTTATATTATTGCTTCTCCTTAACACTGTATCTTCTATTACATTGCAGTCATCGCTTTTACCTTATTTCCCTCCAGTTCTTCATCCATTTCCTTAGTAACCTTGTGCTCATCTTAAGCCTATACGCATGCTGGTCAGTAATGTCATTTCCACTGAAATATAATCAACCACTGCTCTCCTACCTGTAATCTACTAAGTCAAACATCAATGTATGTGCTTGTTTTTCTGCCATCACAGTTAAATGTAGGAATTGTACATGCCTAAAGCATCATACTCCTTGCTGTAGACTGTTCTTGCCCAGTTTGTCAAGTACGACTGCTGCTAAGACCACCTACCAATATCCAACTCTTTTTTCCTTCCCTTTCACCTCAAACTAAGTGTATTGTAGCTGTAAGCATTGCATTCTAATTTTGTTTTTGCTTAAATCTAAACTACATATCTGTCACCAGACATAATTCTTACCTGATTGTCTTTTCTCACTCCACTCGCATGTAAAGTCCTCTAGCTCAGCCCTCTCCATTTGCCTTTGCTTCCCTCAGGCTCACTTCACTCCCCTACCCTACCCTACCCCCATTACCACTCTCTCCTACTTCAGTTTCATTTATATTTACACAAGCTCCACTCCATTCTCAGTAACCAATCACATAACACTTCCCTATCACAAAGCCTGACCTTTTATAAAATCATACCCATTTTTTCAGTCTTACTCATCCTGCATTTCCTTATCTACATTTTATCTCCCCCTGCAGTCTTCCATCTCTACCACAGTCAGCATGATCAATGTCTTTCTATCCCACTATCATAGTATACCATCCACTCTCACTATTCCTATCTATACTAATAAACCTAACATTTCCTCACACCTCTAACGTAACTCCCAACCACTGATACATACTCCCCTGCTCTCAACTCTTATTCTGATATTCTTCATGCCATTTTAACCTCAGTTCACTCCTACTCTCTAATCCAATAATTTTTCCTCATAAATGTACCACTCTTAGCCTACCTATTTAAAACAGCTTACCATTACACAGAAATTATTACCATTAAAGGTTCATAGGTTCATAGGTAGGTACTAGGCTATCGGCCCGAGGGCCTAAGTAAGTCTAGCCAACAAGTTTGCCTGGCTTACGCCACCCAAGAAATGTAATTTCCTGTGCCCCTGTCGAGCAGAGCCACAGAAGTGATCCCTGTGGTGTATTTCCTATTTCCCATTCAGTCATCAAGATTTTTCTTGAAAAGTGCTAATGAGGAACTTTGCTTGACATAGATGGGTAGCTTGTTCCAGAGTATATGGAGTCTCTGGGACAGGAATCTATCCCTCCAGCATGTCCTGTTTATTGTGGTGACAAGAATTAGGTCCCTATAGTGTGTATCTTGGAGGGATTGGAATTTCTTTAAGTGTAGCATGTCAAACAGCTCTGGGTTTAACATAGCTGTATATGTTATGCAGAGATCTCCTCAGAGTAGGCAATATGCTACAGAGTAAAGCTGGAGTTTTTTGAGATGATCAGTTTAGGGCATCTGAGGCCAGTAATCCTCTTTGTGAGGTATTTCTTTGGCCTCTCCAGCTGCTGCAGATGTCTTGTGAAGTACATTCCAAAAGGGGCATTGTACTCTATAATGGGTCTAATGAGTGCCGAGTAGAGGGGAACAATTACCTCTTTTTTCCTGGACAAGAACTCTTTTGTGATGAGGTGTGCCACATAAAAGGATTTCTTGACTACTGTGGTTATGTAATTATCAAAGGAGAGACTACTGTCCACCTGGATCCCAAGGTCTCTTATCACACATTCAGCGTTAAGTAGACTGACGTTTATGTGGTAGTTCATGGGTACAGAGTTTTTACCAAAGGGGATGACAACCCACTTTTTGGCATTGAGCTTGAGGCCATGCTTCTGACACCAGGCATCTATTCCCAGGATCAGTGGTAGCACCCCCTTTGTGGAGTGGGATAACTGTTGCTGTGTGCCATTCAGTGGGCACAAAGCCTGACATGAGACTATGAGCATTGTGCTTAATACTCTTTCATCCCAGAAACATTCTTGCACTTTGTGGAGACATCAGCCTTAACCCCGGACCCAACCATTCCACTCTCAACCATCCCAACTCCAACAGATCATTAAATTTTACCACTGTCACCTCCAAATTCTCAGAAATAAAATTCCTGAATTCCACACTTTGATATTGCAAACCAAACCAGACTTACTTGCTACAACTGAAACCTGGCTAAAACTATATATAAATGACTCAGAATTCCTTCCACCTGGGTACTCCTGCCTAAGGGCAGACAGACCCCATAAAAAGATGGAGGTGTTGCTTTCTTCTACCCACATAACTTTACTATTATTCCCTACTCAAATTCTATTCCACAATTCTCCACTGATGAATTATTAATTGATTTTCTAAAAATCAATGACTGTAAAAATGTAAGTATAATAACCTTATACCTTATACCAGGCAATACCATTCCCCTTCCTGAGGAAATCTTAGCCTGGATTTCTAAAAATATTAACAATGAAACAATCATACTAGGCAATGTCAACATAAACTGGCTCAAGTCAATCAAACTGCTCCTCACCTCCCAGCATAAATTTCTATAACTTTCCCCAATTAATTACATATGCAACTAGACCAACTAAAATCAATAATGGTGGTTCAATTATAGACTGGATCCTAGTTTCCAACCCCAACAAATTTTCTGAAGCAGGCACCCTTCCTTACAACATCAGTAACCACCAACCTGCCTAAACTATACACAAAACCTCCCTTTTACCCAACCAACATCAATACAATTTAATTAGAAATCTAACTCACTTCAACCCTACTATTTTCAATGACAGCTAAAGTCCATCAAGTGGAATGTACTGAAGACCCACCCACTAGACCAAGCTGTTGAATTTTTTAATTCAACATTCCTAAAAGTTTTAAATAACCTATCCAAACACAACACCTGGCTATCCAGAAATCCCAGACAGCCCATGGTCATCTGGGATAAAACCTGGAAAACATGGCATAGGAATAAAAACCCTTCTGACCTCCAACAGTACAGGCAGCTTTGTAACCAGGTAAACTGCCTAGTCATTAACGACAAAAAAAAATCATTACATTGAACTACAGCAAAACTTCAAACAAAATCCAAAATAATTTTGGAGCTCTATTTTTTCTCTACTAAACCCTGACACAAAGACCAGCCCCTGTCCACATCCAGATAAAACACCACTAGAAATCAC